>NC_074692.1:40371511-40481511 GCF_029448725.1 Salvelinus fontinalis
CTCTCTTCTGCTCCCTCTCTCTCTTCTGCTCCCTCTCTCTCTTCTGCTCCCTCTCTCTCTTCTGCTCCCTCTCTCTCTTCTGCTCCCTCTCTCTCTTCTGCTCCCTCTCTCTCTTCTGCTCCCTCTCTCTCTTCTGCTCCTCTCTCTCTTCTGCTCCAACTCTCTCTTCTGCTCCAACTCTCTCTTCTGCTCCACTCTCTCTTCTGCTCCAACTCTCTCTTCTGCTCCAACTCTCTCTTCTGCTCCAACTCTCTCTTCTGCTCCAACTCTCTCTTCTGCTCCAACTCTCTCTTCTGCTCCAACTCTCTCTTCTGCTCCAACTCTCTCTTCTGCTCCAACTCTCTCTTCTGCTCCAACTCTCTCTTCTGCTCCAACTCTCTCTTCTGCTCCAACTCTCTCTTCTGCTCCCTCTCTCTCTTCTGCTCCCTCTCTCTCTTCTGCTCCCTCTCTCTCTTCTGCTCCCTCTCTCTCTTCTGCTCCCTCTCTCTCTCTCTTCTGCTCCCTCCCTCTCTCTCTCTTCTGCTCCCTCCCTCTCTCTCTTCTGCTCCCTCTCTCTCTCTCTTCTGCTCCCTCTCTCTCTCTCTTCTGCTCCCTCTCTCTCTCTCTTCTGCTCCAACTCTCTCTTCTGCTCCAACTCTCTCTTCTGCTCCAACTCTCTCTTCTGCTCCAACTCTCTCTTCTGCTCCAACTCTCTCTTCTGCTCCAACTCTCTCTTCTGCTGCCTCTCTCTCTTCTGCTCCCTCTCTCTCTTCTGCTCCCTCTCTCTCTTCTGCTCCCTCTCTCTCTTCTGCTCCCTCTCTCTCTTCTGCTCCCTCTCTCTCTTCTGCTCCCTCTCTCTCTTCTGCTCCCTCTCTCTCTTCTGCTCCCTCTCTCTCTTCTGCTCCCTCTCTCTCTTCTGCTCCCTCTCTCTCTTCTGCTCCCTCTCTCTCTCTCTCTTCTGCTCCCTCTCTCTCTCTCTCTTCTGCTCCCTCTCTCTCTCTCTCTTCTGCTCCCTCTCTCTCTCTCTCTTCTGCTCCCTCTCTCTCTCTCTCTTCTGCTCCCTCTCTCTCTCTCTCTTCTGCTCCCTCTCTCTCTCTTCTGCTCCCTCTCTCTCTCTCTTCTGCTCATCTCTCTCTCTCTTCTGCTCCCCCTCTTTTCTGCTCATCTCTCCCTCTCTTCTGCTCCCTCTCTTCTGCTCCCTCTCTTCTGCTCCCTCTCTTCTGCTCCCTCTCTTCTGCTCCCTCTCTCTTTCCTCTCCCTCTCTCTCTCTTCTCCCTCTCTCTCTCTCTCTCTCTCTCTCTCTCTTCTGCTCCCTCTCTCTCTCTCTCTCTCTCTTCTGCTCCCTCTCTTCTGCTCCCTCTCTTCTGCTCCCTCTCTCTCTTCCCTCTCCCTCTCTCTCTCTCTCTCTCTCTCTCTCTCTCTCTCTCTCTCTCTCTCTCTCTCTCTCTCTCTCTCTTCTGCTCCCTCTCTCTCTCTCTCTTCTGCTCCCTCTCTCTCTCTCTCTTCTGCTCCCTCTCTCTCTCTCTCTCTTCTGCTCCCTCTCTCTCTCTCTCTCTTCTGCTCCCTCCCTCTCTCTCTTCTGCTCCCTCTCTCTCTCTTCTGCTCCCTCTCTCTCTCTTCTGCTCCCTCTCTCTCTCTTCTGCTCCCTCTCTCTCTCTTCTGCTCCCTCTCTCTCTCTTCTGCTCCCTCTCTCTCTCTTCTGCTCCCTCTCTCTCTCTTCTGCTCCCTCTCTCTCTCTTCTGCTCCCTCTCTCTCTCTTCTGCTCCCTCTCTCTCTCTTCTGCTCCCTCTCTCTCTCTTCTGCTCCCTCTCTCTTCTGCTCCCTCTCTCTTCTGCTCCCTCTCTCTTCTGCTCCCTCTCTCTTCTGCTCCCTCTCTCTTCTGCTCCCTCTCTCTCTCTCTCTCTCTTCTCCTCTCTCTCTCTCTCTTCTGCTCCCTCTCTCTCTCTCTTCTGCTCCCTCTCTCTCTCTCTTCTGCTCCCTCTCTCTCTCTCTTCTGCTCCCTCTCTCTCTCTCTTCTGCTCCCTCTCTCTCTCTCTTCTGCTCCCTCTCTCTCTCTCTTCTGCTCCCTCCTCTCTCTCTCTTCTGCTCCCTCCCTCTCTCTCTCTTCTGCTCCCTCCCTCTCTCTCTCTTCTGCTCCCTCCTCTCTCTCTCTTCTGCTCCCTCCCTCTCTCTCTTCTGCTCCCTCTCTCTCTCTCTTCTGCTCCCTCTCTCTCTCTCTTCTGCTCCCTCTCTCTCTCTCTTCTGCTCCCTCTCTCTCTCTCTTCTGCTCCCTCTCTCTCTCTCTTCTGCTCCCTCTCTCTCTCTCTCTCTTCTGCTCCCTCTCTCTCTCTCTTCTGCTCCCTCTCTCTCTCTCTTCTGCTCCCTCTCTCTCTCTCTTCTGCTCCCTCTCTCTCTCTCTTCTGCTCCAACTCTCTCTTCTGCTCCAACTCTCTCTTCTGCTCCAACTCTCTCTTCTGCTCCAACTCTCTCTTCTGCTCCAACTCTCTCTTCTGCTCCAACTCTCTCTTCTGCTCCAACTCTCTCTTCTGCTCCCTCTCTCTCTTCTGCTCCCTCTCTCTCTTCTGCTCCCTCTCTCTCTTCTGCTCCCTCTCTCTCTTCTGCTCCCTCTCTCTCTTCTGCTCCCTCTCTCTCTTCTGCTCCCTCTCTCTCTTCTGCTCCAACTCTCTCTTCTGCTCCAACTCTCTCTTCTGCTCCAACTCTCTCTTCTGCTCCAACTCTCTCTTCTGCTCCAACTCTCTCTTCTGCTCCAACTCTCTCTTCTGCTCCAACTCTCTCTTCTGCTCCCTCTCTCTCTTCTGCTCCCTCTCTCTCTTCTGCTCCCTCTCTCTCTCTTCTGCTCCCTCCCTCTCCCTCTCTCTTCTGCTCCCTCCCTCTCCCTCTCTTCTGCTCCCTCTCTCTCTCTCTTCTGCTCCCTCTCTCTCTCTCTTCTGCTCCCTCTCTCTCTCTCTTCTGCTCCCTCTCTCTCTCTTCTGCTCCCTCTTTCTCTCTCTTCTGCTCCCTCTTCTCTCTCTTCTGCTCCCTCTCTCTCTCTCTTCTGCTCCCTCTCTCTCTCTCTTCTGCTCCAACTCTCTCTTCTGCTCCAACTCTCTCTTCTGCTCCAACTCTCTCTTCTGCTCCAACTCTCTCTTCTGCTCCAACTCTCTCTTCTGCTCCCTCTCTCTCTTCTGCTCCCTCTCTCTCTTCTGCTCCCTCTCTCTCTTCTGCTCCCTCTCTCTCTTCTGCTCCCTCTCTCTCTTCTGCTCCCTCTCTCTCTTCTGCTCCCTCTCTCTCTTCTGCTCCCTCTCTCTCTCTTCTGCTCCCTCCCTCTCTCTATCTTCTGCTCCCTCCCTCTCTCTATCTTCTGCTCCCTCCCTCTCTCTCTTCTGCTCCCTCTCTCTCTCTCTTCTGCTCCCTCTCTCTCTCTCTTCTGCTCCCTCTCTCTCTCTCTTCTGCTCCCTCTCTCTCTCTCTTCTGCTCCCTCTCTCTCTCTCTTCTGCTCCCTCTCTCTCTCTCTTCTGCTCCCTCTCTCTCTCTCTTCTGCTCCCTCTCTCTCTCTCTTCTGCTCCCTCTCTCTCTCTCTTCTGCTCCAACTCTCTCTTCTGCTCCAACTCTCTCTTCTGCTCCAACTCTCTCTTCTGCTCCAACTCTCTCTTCTGCTCCAACTCTCTCTTCTGCTCCAACTCTCTCTTCTGCTCCAACTCTCTCTTCTGCTCCAACTCTCTCTTCTGCTCCCTCTCTCTCTTCTGCTCCCTCTCTCTCTTCTGCTCCCTCTCTCTCTTCTGCTCCCTCTCTCTCTTCTGCTCCCTCTCTCTCTTCTGCTCCCTCTCTCTCTTCTGCTCCCTCTCTCTCTTCTGCTCCAACTCTCTCTTCTGCTCCAACTCTCTCTTCTGCTCCAACTCTCTCTTCTGCTCCAACTCTCTCTTCTGCTCCAACTCTCTCTTCTGCTCCAACTCTCTCTTCTGCTCCAACTCTCTCTTCTGCTCCCTCTCTCTCTCTTCTGCTCCCTCTCTCTCTCTTCTGCTCCCTCCCTCTCTCTCTCTTCTGCTCCCTCCCTCTCCCTCTCTCTTCTGCTCCCTCCCTCTCCCTCTCTCTTCTGCTCCCTCCCTCTCCTCTCTCTTCTGCTCCCTCTCTCTCTCTCTTCTGCTCCCTCTCTCTCTCTCTTCTGCTCCCTCTCTCTCTCTCTTCTGCTCCCTCTCTCTCTCTTCTGCTCCCTCTCTCTCTCTCTTCTGCTCCCTCTCTTCTGCTCCCTCTTCTCTCTCTTCTGCTCCCTCTCTCTCTCTCTTCTGCTCCCTCTCTCTCTCTCTTCTGCTCCAACTCTCTCTTCTGCTCCAACTCTCTCTTCTGCTCCAACTCTCTCTTCTGCTCCAACTCTCTCTTCTGCTCCAACTCTCTCTTCTGCTCCCTCTCTCTCTTCTGCTCCCTCTCTCTCTTCTGCTCCCTCTCTCTCTTCTGCTCCCTCTCTCTCTTCTGCTCCCTCTCTCTCTTCTGCTCCCTCTCTCTCTTCTGCTCCCTCTCTCTCTTCTGCTCCCTCTCTCTCTTCTGCTCCCTCTCTCTCTTCTGCTCCCTCCCTCTCTTCTGCTCCCTCCCTCTCTCTCTCTTCTGCTCCCTCCCTCTCTCTATCTTCTGCTCCCTCCCTCTCTCTCTCTTCTGCTCCCTCTCTCTCTCTCTTCTGCTCCCTCTCTCTCTCTCTTCTGCTCCCTCTCTCTCTCTCTTCTGCTCCCTCTCTCTCTCTCTTCTGCTCCCTCTCTCTCTCTCTTCTGCTCCCTCTCTCTCTCTCTTCTGCTCCCTCTCTCTCTCTCTTCTGCTCCCTCTCTCTCTCTCTTCTGCTCCCTCTCTCTCTCTCTTCTGCTCCCTCTCTCTCTCTCTTCTGCTCCCTCTCTCTCTCTCTTCTGCTCCAACTCTCTCTTCTGCTCCAACTCTCTCTTCTGCTCCAACTCTCTCTTCTGCTCCAACTCTCTCTTCTGCTCCAACTCTCTCTTCTGCTCCAACTCTCTCTTCTGCTCCAACTCTCTCTTCTGCTCCCTCTCTCTCTTCTGCTCCCTCTCTCTCTTCTGCTCCCTCTCTCTCTTCTGCTCCCTCTCTCTCTTCTGCTCCCTCTCTCTCTTCTGCTCCCTCTCTCTCTTCTGCTCCCTCTCTCTCTTCTGCTCCCTCTCTCTCTTCTGCTCCCTCCCTCTCCCTCTCTCTTCTGCTCCCTCCCTCTCCTCTCTCTTCTGCTCCCTCCCTCTCCCTCTCTCTTCTGCTCCCTCCCTCTCTCTCTCTCTTCTGCTCCCTCTCTCTCTCTCTTCTGCTCCCTCTCTCTCTCTCTTCTGCTCCCTCTCTCTCTCTCTCTCTTCTGCTCCCTCTCTTCTGCTCCCTCTCTCTCTCTCTTCTGCTCCCTCTCTCTCCCTCTTCTGCTCCCTCTCTCTCCCTCTTCTGCTCCCTCTCTCTCCCTCTTCTGCTCCCTCTTTCTCTCTCTTCTGCTCCCTCTCTCTCTCTCTTCTGCTCCCTCTCTCTCTCTCTTCTGCTCCCTCTCTCTCTCTCTTCTGCTCCCTCTCTCTCTCTCTTCTGCTCCCTCTCTCTCTCTCTTCTGCTCCCTCTCTCTCTCTCTTCTGCTCCCTCTCTCTCTCTCTTCTGCTCCAACTCTCTCTTCTGCTCCCTCTCTCTCTTCTGCTCCAACTCTCTCTTCTGCTCCAACTCTCTCTTCTGCTCCAACTCTCTCTTCTGCTCCAACTCTCTCTTCTGCTCCCTCTCTCTCTTCTGCTCCCTCTCTCTCTTCTGCTCCCTCTCTCTCTTCTGCTCCCTCTCTCTCTTCTGCTCCCTCCCTCTCTCTTCTGCTCCCTCCCTCTCTTCTGCTCCCTCCCTCTCTTCTGCTCCCTCCCTCTCTCTTCTGCTCCCTCCCTCTCTTCTGCTCCCTCCCTCTCTTCTGCTCCCTCTCTTCTGCTCCCTCTCTTCTGCTCCCTCTCTTCTGCTCCCTCTCTTCTGCTCCCTCTCTTCTGCTCCCTCTCTTCTGCTCCCTCTCTTCTGCTCCCTCTCTTCTGCTCCCTCTCTTCTGCTCCCTCTCTTCTGCTCCCTCTCTTCTGCTCCCTCTCTTCTGCTCCCTCTCTTCTGCTCCCTCTCTTCTGCTCCCTCTCTTCTGCTCCCTCTCTTCTGCTCCCTCTCTTCTGCTCCCTCTCTTCTGCTCCCTCTCTTCTGCTCCCTCTCTTCTGCTCCCTCTTTTCTGCTCCCTCTTTTCTGCTCCCTCTTTTCTGCTCCCTCTTTTCTGCTCCCTCTTCTTCTGCTCCCTCTTCTTCTGCTCCCTCTCTCTTCTGCTCCCTCTCTTCTGCTCCCTCTCTTCTGCTCCCTCTCTCTGCTCCTCTCTTCTGCTCCCTCTCTCTCTCTCTTCTGCTCCCTCTCTCTCTCCTCTCTTCTGCTCCCTCTCTCTCTCTCTCTTCTGCTCCCTCTCTCTCTCTCTCTTCTGCTCCCTCTCTTCTGCTCCCTCTCTTCTGCTCCCTCTCTCTCTCTCTTCTGCTCCCTCTCTCTCTCTCTTCTGCTCCCTCTCTCTCTCTCTTCTGCTCCCTCTCTCTCTCTCTTCTGCTCCCTCTCTCTCTCTCTTCTGCTCCCTCTCTCTCTCTCTTCTGCTCCCTCTCTCTCTCTCTTCTGCTCCCTCTCTCTCTCTCTTCTGCTCCAACTCTCTCTTCTGCTCCAACTCTCTCTTCTGCTCCAACTCTCTCTTCTGCTCCCTCTCTCTCTTCTGCTCCCTCTCTCTCTTCTGCTCCCTCTCTCTCTTCTGCTCCCTCTCTCTCTTCTGCTCCCTCTCTCTCTTCTGCTCCCTCTCTCTCTTCTGCTCCCTCTCTCTCTTCTGCTCCCTCTCTCTCTTCTGCTCCCTCCCTCTCCCTCTCTCTTCTGCTCCCTCCCTCTCCCTCTCTCTTCTGCTCCCTCCCTCTCCCTCTCTCTTCTGCTCCCTCCTCTCTCTCTCTCTTCTGCTCCCTCTCTCTCTCTCTTCTGCTCCCTCTCTCTCTCTCTTCTGCTCCCTCTCTCTCTCTCTCTCTTCTGCTCCCTCTCTTCTGCTCCCTCTCTCTCTCTCTTCTGCTCCCTCTCTCTCCCTCTTCTGCTCCCTCTCTCTCCCTCTTCTGCTCCCTCTCTCTCCCTCTTCTGCTCCCTCTCTCTCTCTCTTCTGCTCCCTCTCTCTCTCTCTCTTCTGCTCCCTCTCTCTCTCTCTCTTCTGCTCCCTCTCTCTCTCTCTTCTGCTCCCTCTCTCTCTCTCTTCTGCTCCCTCTCTCTCTCTCTTCTGCTCCCTCTCTCTCTCTCTTCTGCTCCCTCTCTCTCTCTCTTCTGCTCCAACTCTCTCTTCTGCTCCCTCTCTCTCTTCTGCTCCAACTCTCTCTTCTGCTCCAACTCTCTCTTCTGCTCCAACTCTCTCTTCTGCTCCAACTCTCTCTTCTGCTCCCTCTCTCTCTTCTGCTCCCTCTCTCTCTTCTGCTCCCTCTCTCTCTTCTGCTCCCTCTCTCTCTTCTGCTCCCTCTCTCTCTTCTGCTCCCTCTCTCTCTTCTGCTCCCTCCCTCTCTCTTCTGCTCCCTCCCTCTCTCTTCTGCTCCCTCCCTCTCTTCTGCTCCCTCCCTCTCTCTTCTGCTCCCTCCCTCTCTTCTGCTCCCTCCCTCTCTTCTGCTCCCTCTCTTCTGCTCCCTCTCTTCTGCTCCCTCTCTTCTGCTCCCTCTCTTCTGCTCCCTCTCTTCTGCTCCCTCTCTTCTGCTCCCTCTCTTCTGCTCCCTCTCTTCTGCTCCCTCTCTTCTGCTCCCTCTCTTCTGCTCCCTCTCTTCTGCTCCCTCTCTTCTGCTCCCTCTCTTCTGCTCCCTCTCTTCTGCTCCCTCTCTTCTGCTCCCTCTCTTCTGCTCCCTCTCTTCTGCTCCCTCTTCTTCTGCTCCCTCTCTTCTGCTCCCTCTTCTTCTGCTCCCTCTCTTCTGCTCCCTCTCTTCTGCTCCCTCTCTTCTGCTCCCTCTTTCCTGCTCCCTCTCTTCTGCTCCCTCTCTTCTGCTCCCTCTCTTCTGCTCCCTCTCTTCTGCTCCCTCTCCTGCTCCCTCTCTTCTGCTCCCTCTCTCTCTCCTCTCTTCTGCTCCCTCTCTTCTGCTCCCTCTCTTCTGCTCCCTCTCTCTCTGCTCCCTCTCTTCTGCTCCCTCTCTTCTGCTCCCTCTCTTCTGCTCCCTCTCTCTCTCCTCTCTTCTGCTCCCTCTCTCTTCTGCTCCCTCTCTCTCTCTCTTCTGCTCCCTCTCTCTCTCTCTTCTGCTCCCTCTCTCTCTCTCTTCTGCTCCCTCTCTCTCTCTCTTCTGCTCCCTCTCTCTCTCTCTTCTGCTCCCTCTCTCTCTCTCTTCTGCTCCCTCTCTCTCTCTCTTCTGCTCCCTCTCTCTCTCTCTTCTGCTCCCTCTCTCTCTCTCTTCTGCTCCCTCTCTCTCTCTCTTCTGCTCCAACTCTCTCTTCTGCTCCAACTCTCTCTTCTGCTCCAACTCTCTCTTCTGCTCCAACTCTCTCTTCTGCTCCAACTCTCTCTTCTGCTCCCTCTCTCTCTTCTGCTCCCTCTCTCTCTTCTGCTCCCTCTCTCTCTTCTGCTCCCCCTCTCTCTTCTGCTCCCTCCCTCTCTCTTCTGCTCCCTCCCTCTCCCTCTCTCTTCTGCTCCCTCTCTTCTGCTCCCTCTCTCTCTGCTCCTCTCTCTTCTGCTCCCTCTCTTCTGCTCCTCTCTTCTGCTCCCTCTCTTCTGCTCCCTCTCTTCTGCTCCCTCTCTCTCTCTCTTCTGCTCCCTCTCTCTCTCTCTTCTGCTCCCTCTCTCTCTCTCTTCTGCTCCCTCTCTCTCTCTCTTCTGCTCCCTCTCTCTCTCTCTTCTGCTCCCTCTCTCTCTCTCTCTTCTGCTCCCTCTCTCTCTCTCTCTTCTGCTCCCTCTCTCTCTCTCTCTTCTGCTCCTCTCTCTCTCTTCTGCTCCCTCTCTCTTCTGCTCCCTCTCTCTCTTCTGCTCCCTCTCTCTTCTGCTCCCTCTCTCTCTTCTGCTCCCTCTCTTCCTCTCTCTCTTCTGCTCCCTCTCTCTCTCTCTCTCTTCTGCTCCCTCTCTCTCTCTCTCTCTTCTGCTCCCTCTCTCTCTCTCTCTTCTGCTCCCTCTCTCTCTCTCTCTTCTGCTCCCTCTCTCTCTCTCTCTTCTGCTCCCTCTCTCTCTCTCTCTTCTGCTCCCTCTCTCTCTCTCTCTTCTGCTCCCTCTCTCCCTCTCTTCTGCTCCCTCTCTCTCTCTCTTCTGCTCCCTCTCTCTCTCTCTTCTGCTCCCTCTCTCTCTCTCTTCTGCTCCCTCTCTCTCTCTCTCTCTTCTGCTCCCTCTCTCTCTCTCTCTCTTCTGCTCCCTCTCTCTCTCTCTCTCTTCTGCTCCCTCTCTCTCTCTCTCTCTTCTGCTCCCTCTCTCTCTCTCTCTCTTCTGCTCCCTCTCTCTCTCTCTCTCTTCTGCTCCCTCTCTCTCTCTCTCTCTTCTGCTCCCTCTCTCTCTCTCTCTCTCTTCTGCTCCCTCTCTCTCTCTCTCTCTCTTCTGCTCCCTCTCTCTCTCTCTCTCTCTCTTCTGCTCCCTCTCTCTCTCTCTCTTCTGCTCCCTCTCTCTCTCTCTCTCTTCTGCTCCCTCTCTCTCTCTCTCTCTTCTGCTCCCTCTCTCTCTCTTCTGCTCCCTCCCTCTCTCTCTCTCTCTTCTGCTCCCTCTCTCTCTCTCTTCTGCTCCCTCTCTCTCTCTCTTCTGCTCCCTCTCTCTCTCTCTCTCTCTCTCTGCTCCTCTCTCTCTCTCTCTCTCTCTTCTGCTCCCTCTCTCTCTCTCTCTCTCTCTTCTGCTCCCTCTCTCTCTCTCTCTCTCTTCTGCTCCCTCTCTCTCTCTCTCTCTTCTGCTCCCTCTCTCTCTCTCTCTCTCTGCTCCCTCTCTCTCTCTCTCTTCTGCTCCCTCTCTCTCTCTCTTCTGCTCCCTCTCTCTCTCTCTTCTGCTCCCTCTCTCTCTCTCTTCTGCTCCCTCTCTCTCTCTCTTCTGCTCCCTCTCTCTCTCTCTTCTGCTCCCTCTCTCTCTCTCTTCTGCTCCCTCTCTCTCTCTCTTCTGCTCCCTCTCTCTCTCTCTTCTGCTCCAACTCTCTCTTCTGCTCCAACTCTCTCTTCTGCTCCAACTCTCTCTTCTGCTCCAACTCTCTCTTCTGCTCCAACTCTCTCTTCTGCTCCAACTCTCTCTTCTGCTCCCTCTCTCTCTTCTGCTCCCTCTCTCTCTTCTGCTCCCTCTCTCTCTTCTGCTCCCTCTCTCTCTTCTGCTCCCCCTCTCTCTTCTGCTCCCTCCCTCTCTCTTCTGCTCCCTCCCTCTCTCTTCTGCTCCCTCTCTCTTCTGCTCCCTCTCTTCTGCTCCCTCTCTTCTGCTCCCTCTCTTCTGCTCCCTCTCTTCTGCTCCCTCTCTTCTGCTCCCTCTCTTCTGCTCCCTCTCTTCTGCTCCCTCTCTTCTGCTCCCTCTCTTCTGCTCCCTCTCTTCTGCTCCCTCTCTCTCTCTCTTCTGCTCCCTCTCTCTCTCTCTTCTGCTCCCTCTCTCTCTCTCTTCTGCTCCCTCTCTCTCTCTCTTCTGCTCCCTCTCTCTCTCTCTTCTGCTCCCTCTCTCTCTCTCTTCTGCTCCCTCTCTCTCTCTCTTCTGCTCCCTCTCTCTCTCTCTCTTCTGCTCCCTCTCTCTCTTCTGCTCCCTCTCTCTCTTCTGCTCCCTCTCTCTCTTCTGCTCCCTCTCTCTCTTCTGCTCCCTCTCTCTCTTCTGCTCCCTCTCTCTCTTCTGCTCCCTCTCTCTCTTCTGCTCCCTCTCTCTCTCTCTTCTGCTCCCTCTCTCTCTCTCTCTTCTGCTCCCTCTCTCTCTCTCTCTTCTGCTCCCTCTCTCTCTCTCTCTTCTGCTCCCTCTCTCTCTCTCTCTTCTGCTCCCTCTCTCTCTCTCTCTTCTGCTCCCTCTCTCCCTCTCTTCTGCTCCCTCTCTCTCTCTCTCTTCTGCTCCCTCTCTCCCTCTCTTCTGCTCCCTCTCTCTCTCTCTTCTGCTCCCTCTCTCTCTCTCTTCTGCTCCCTCTCTCTCTCTCTTCTGCTCCCTCTCTCTCTCTCTCTCTTCTGCTCCCTCTCTCTCTCTCTCTCTTCTGCTCCCTCTCTCTCTGCTCCTCTCTCTCTTCTGCTCCCTCTCTCTCTCTCTCTCTTCTGCTCCCTCTCTCTCTCTCTCTCTTCTGCTCCCTCTCTCTCTCTCTCTCTTCTGCTCCCTCTCTCTCTCTCTCTCTTCTGCTCCCTCTCTCTCTCTCTCTCTCTTCTGCTCCCTCTCTCTCTCTCTCTCTCTCTTCTGCTCCCTCTCTCTCTCTCTCTCTCTCTTCTGCTCCCTCTCTCTCTCTCTCTCTTCTGCTCCCTCTCTCTCTCTCTCTCTTCTGCTCCCTCTCTCTCTCTCTCTCTTCTGCTCCCTCTCTCTCTCTCTCTCTTCTGCTCCCTCTCTCTCTCTCTCTCTCTCTTCTGCTCCCTCTCTCTCTCTCTCTCTCTCTTCTGCTCCCTCTCTCTCTCTCTTCTGCTCCCTCTCTCTCTCTCTCTCTCTCTTCTGCTCCCTCTCTCTCTCTCTCTCTCTCTTCTGCTCCCTCTCTCTCTCTCTCTCTCTCTTCTGCTCCCTCTCTCTCTCTCTCTCTTCTGCTCCCTCTCTCTCTCTCTCTCTTCTGCTCCCTCTCTCTCTCTCTCTCTTCTGCTCCCTCTCTCTCTCTCTCTCTTCTGCTCCCTCTCTCTCTCTCTCTCTCTTCTGCTCCCTCTCTCTCTCTCTCTCTCTTCTGCTCCCTCTCTCTCTCTCTCTCTCTTCTGCTCCCTCTCTCTCTCTCTCTCTCTTCTGCTCCCTCTCTCTCTCTCTCTCTCTTCTGCTCCCTCTCTCTCTCTCTCTCTCTTCTGCTCCCTCTCTCTCTCTCTCTCTCTCTGCTCCCTCTCTCTCTCTCTCTCTCTTCTGCTCCCTCTCTCTCTCTCTCTCTCTTCTGCTCCCTCTCTCTCTCTCTCTCTCTTCTGCTCCCTCTCTCTCTCTCCTCTCTTCTGCTCCCTCTCTCTCTCTCTCTCTTCTGCTCCCTCTCTCTCTCTCTCTCTTCTGCTCCCTCTCTTCCTCTCTCTCTTCTGCTCCCTCTCTCTCTCTCTCTCTTCTGCTCCCTCTCTCTCTCTCTCTCTTCTGCTCCCTCTCTCTCTCTCTCTCTTCTGCTCCCTCTCTCTCTCTCTCTCTCTTCTGCTCCCTCTCTCTCTCTCTCTCTTCTGCTCCCTCTCTCTCTCTCTCTTCTGCTCCCTCTCTCTCTCTCTCTTCTGCTCCCTCTCTCTCTCTCTCTTCTGCTCCCTCTCTCTCTCTCTTCTGCTCCCTCTCTCTCTCTCTTCTGCTCCCTCTCTCTCTCTCTTCTGCTCCCTCTCTCTCTCTCTTCTGCTCCCTCTCTCTCGCTCCTGCTCCCTCTCTCTCGCTCCTGCTCCCTCTCTCTCGCTCCTGCTCCCTCTCTCTCTCTCTCTGCTCCCTCTCTCTCGCTCCTGCTCCCTCTCTCTCGCTCCTGCTCCCTCTCTCTCGCTCCTGCTCCCTCTCTCTCGCTCCTGCTCCCTCTCTCTCGCTCCTGCTCCCTCTCTCTCGCTCCTGCTCCCTCTCTCTCGCTCCTGCTCCCTCTCTCTCGCTCCTGCTCCCTCTCTCTCGCTCCTGCTCCCTCTCTCTCGCTCCCTCTCTCTCGCTCCTGCTCCCTCTCTCTCGCTCCCTCTCTCTCGCTCCTGCTCCCTCTCTCTCGCTCCTGCTCCCTCTCTCTCCTGCTCCCTCTCTCTCTCGCTCCTGCTCCCTCTCTCTCTCGCTCCTGCTCCCTCTCTCTCGCTCCTGCTCCCTCTCTCTCGCTCCTGCTCCCTCTCTCTCGCTCCTGCTCCCTCTCTCTCGCTCCTGCTCCCTCTCTCGCTCCTGCTCCCTCTCTCTCTTCTGCTCCCCCTCTTCTGCTCCCTCTCGCTCTCCTGCTCGCTCTCTCTGCCTCTCTCTCTCTTTTTCTAACTCTTGCTCCCTCTCTCTCTTTCACCACTTGAAGCTGGGATTTCCCTCCTAGCATTTCATTCGCTCTTCCGATTGTCCATCAACTTCTGTCTGAACCGTATGTCTGCTATCCTTGCATCGTAGCGCAGCAGGGGGAAAGGGTTTCGTAGCTGTAGCACATTCACAGATCGATTTGTAGCCAGTAATCTAAAACCATTTATATATTTTATTAATATGAGATGAAAGACGAGTTCCTAATGAGTTCAGGAAGCCAAGCTAGAGCTCTGTGTGACGTTCAGTCCTCTTGACTTTTTTCACATTGATGAGGAAAAAAACTATTTATTACATTTTAAAATAAGGCTGTAAATTAACAAAAATGTTGGTACATTATCATTTCTACATACTTTATCTGGTTTTAGTCATCTAGCTTTTATTTTGGTGATTGTTAGTTCTCAAAGACCATGGTCTTATAGAACTGGTCGGTCCCTGGATGGGAGACCAGATGCTGCTGGAAGTGGTGTTGGAGGGTGAGTAGGAGGCAGTCTTTCTTCTGGGAAAAAAAAAAAGATCTCAATGCCCCAGGGCAGTGATTGGGGACATTGCTCTGTGCAGGTACCATCTTTCGGATGCGACATTAAACGGGTGTCCTGATTATCTGTGGTCACTGAAGATCCCATGGGACTTGTAATAGTTGGGGTGTTAACCCCGGTGTCCTGGCTAAATTCCCAATCTGGGGAGGGACATAATTATTAATATATTTTTAAACACTCCAAACAGCCTACCCGACCGCTCTTAGGCATGGTCCTATAGCACACTGTTGCCTCGTTTTGTATCACATTCCAATGATAGAACTTGGGGGGACAAATATGAAATTTCAGAAATTTGGGGGGGCATGTCCCCAGTGAAAGTTGAGCCCCTGCCTGTAGCTATTCCTCAGATCCTTGCTGTAAATGAGAATATGTTTTCATTCAACTTACCTGGTAAAATAAGGGTTAAATGAATTCAATAAATACATATTCAGTACAATATGATTGTAGCTGCACTCAGGGGAATATTGGGGGATACAGACACAGTGGGGAATATTGGAGGATACAGACACAGTGGGGAATGGCCCTGTGTGGCTCAGTTGGTAGAGCATGGCGCTTGCAACGCCAGGGTTGTGGGTTCGATTCCCACGGGAGGCCAGTACAAAAAAAGTATGAATGTATGTACTTGTAAGTCGCTCTGGATAAGAGCGTCTGCTAAATGACTTAAATGTAAATGATGTAAATGGAATATTGGAGGATACAGACACAGTGGGGAATATTGGAGGATACAGACACACTGGGGAATATTGTGGGATACAGACACAGTGGGGAATATTGTGGGATACAGACACAGTGGGTAATATTGTGGGATACAGACACACTGGGGAATATTGTGGAATACAGACACACTGGGGAATATTGGGGGATACAGACACACTGGGGAATATTGGGGGATACAGACACACTGGGGAATATTGGGGGATACAGACACACTGGGGAATATTTGTGAATACAGACACACTGGGGAATATTGGGGGATACAGACACACTGGGGAATATTGTGGGATACAGACACACTGGGGAATATTGTGGGATACAGACACACTGGGGAATATTGTGGGATACAGACACACTGGGGAATATTTGGGAATACAGACACACTGGGGAATATTGGGGGATACAGACACAATGGGGAATATTTGGGGACACAGACACAATGGGGAATATTTGGGGACACAGACACAATGGGGAATATTTGGGGACACAGACACAATGGGGAATATTGGGGGATACAGACACACTGGGGAATATTGGGGGATGCAGACACACTGAGGAATAGCCTACATGTTTAAATGCCGGTGCATTTCTCATATTCACCTGCTTTCTGGACGTTGTATATACAGACAGTACGTATAGGGGCGGCAGGTAGCCTAGTGGATAGATCGTTGGACTTGTAACCTAAAGGTTGCAAGATCCAATCCCCGAGCTGACAAGGTTAAAATCTGTCGTACTGCCCCTGAACAGGGCAGTTAACCCACTGTTCCTAAGCCGTCATTGAAAATAAGAATTTGTTCTTAACCTGTTGGGGATGGGGGCGCTGTTTAGACTATTTATGCTAATGTGGCTAATTTTTTAAACGGCTTCCCACAAAATCCTTGATCGTACAATATGCATATTATTATTATTATTGGATAGAAAACAGTCTATAGTTTCTATAGGAGTTGAAATTTTGTCTCTAAGTGGAACAGAGCCCATTCTACAGCAATTTCCCTGACATGGAGTCAGATTTGAGAAACGTTGGCCACTTTTCTGAAGTCATTTAAAAGGGCTCTGTCGTTGCTATGACTATACGGACACTTCTTACGTCTTCCCCTGGATGCCTTTACGTGATGACGATTCCAACGGGCTCGATTGCTCGTTCACAGGCCCTACAAATGAAAAAAACCTTTAGCTAGCAAGTCTTTTCTTGCTGCGTAACGCGCGTGGAAGACACCGACCCTCTCCTGTTCCAAGCGTTAGTTTAGCCTGTTATATTTCTCCGGTCATCTTTTCACTCGTTATAGGAGTTACAAACATCACAAAGTAGTTAATTTAAAGCGTTTTATAGCAATTTATATCCGTTTAGTGCGATTTTGGGACATTTATTTTTGCAACGATGTGAAAAGTTGGGCACGCTTTTCAGTTCATCCCGAACGTAGTTGACATTTCCACATGGCAAGAGGACAGCTTTCCACCAAAAGACGATTTCTCCCAAGAAAGGATCCTTTGCCCAAGATACTGATGGAAGAACAGCTCAAGGTAGGACATTTTTATTATGATAAATCGTGTTTCTGTCGAAACATTTTAGTGGCTTAGGACGCCATGTTTTTTGACGTAGCTTCGCTTGGCGCAAACTGTATTGAAAAGTAAGGATAAATTAAAAAATGTAATAACGTGATTGTATTAAGAATTAAATTGTCTATCAATCCCTGTCCACCCTATATTTTTTAGTCACGTTTATGAGTATTTATGTATAAGAGTAGATCACTGTCTAAGTGGCGCAAGGACGTTTTCTTTACCAGCTTGTCTACATTTCACATTGTCTAACCATGATTTTGGTGGCTAAATATAAACATTTTCGATCAAACTGTATATGCATGTTGTAATGTGATGTTACAGGAGTGTCATCGGAAGAATTCTGAGAAGGTTAGTGAAAAAATTAATATCTTTTGGCGATGTTGACTTTTATCGCTCACTTTGGCTAGAATCAATGCTGGGCTGCTAATTGCTATGTGCTAAGCTAATATAACGATTTATTGTGTTTTCGCTGTAAGACACTTAGAAAATCTGAAATATTGTCTGTATTCACAGGATCTGTGTCTTTCGATTCGTGTATGCTGTGTATTTTTACGAAATGTTTGATGATTAGTAGTTAGGTAAACACGTTGCTCATTGTAATTATTCTAGTCCATTTGTGATGGTGGGTGCAATTGTAAACTATGCCATATACCTGAAATATGCACTTTTTTCTAACAAAACCTATCCCATACCATAAATATGTTATCAGACTGTCATCTAATGAGTTTTTTTGTTGGTTAGGGGCTATAAATATCTTAGTTTAGCCGAATTGGTGATGGCTACTGGTGTTGGTGGACAAATAAAAGATGGTGGATTATGCTAATGTGTTTTTAGGTAATAGATGTACATCTTTACATATTGTGTCTTCCCTGTAAAACATTTTAAAAATCGGAAATGTTGACTGGATTCATAAGATCTGTGTCTTTCATTAGCTGTATTGGACTTTAATGTGTGAAAGTTAAATATTTTAAAAAAATATTTTTTTTGAATTTCGCGGCACTGGTTTTTCAGTGGGGGGGGGGGGGGGGTGCCGCTAGCGCCACGCTGATCCTAGACAGGTTAACTGACTTGCCAAGTTAAATAAAGGTAACATATAAAATAGTTGCTGATTAGCCGGTTAGACTCATTTGAAGCAGGCAACTTTTTTATTTTTTTTATATTAAACTAGGCTACTTTTCATTTAACATGTTCAATTCACTAGTCCTTCGAGCCCTCTGCCGCTAGAAAGAAACTATTCGTCTTTCAGTCACAAAGCGAGCGATGACAGGGAAACGCAGTCTACTGTTCGTCCCGCCTCCCTGTAATATTTGTATGTGATGTGGTTGGTTGCAGTCAAATTTCTTTACATGGAGGAGGGAGAGAGCGCATGATGCTCGTGAATTTGCACGTCCCATGTAATGTAAGTGGTAATAATCACTGAAGGAACAATAGGTAGTGGAAAGCCTCATTCGGTTCCAAATATCATAATTAGGGCCCTCCAGTAATCCAGGCATTAAAATAGAATTCAACAATATTAAAACATTTATTGACGTTAGTACGGAATCAATCAATGTATAAAACAGTTATTCATTTGCCAAAGTTTATCATAAGACATGAACAGAATGCATCAGTGATTCATTTTTCATGCAACTTTCTGAAGAGGCAAGGAGAATGCCCCTGTCTACCACTTTGTGTAGCCCAGGTATTCCTAAACTGGTGTACACGTATCCCCAGGAGTACACGCAATGCCGTCGGGGTATGTCAAATAAAATTGCGATTCACATTTAAAAAAAAACTATATATATATTTTAAATGACAATTTCTTCACATTTTCAAACACTACATTTCTATTTTCCAACGGGGCTATACGTAGATTTGGGTGATGTTTTTTTCTCACCTGAGTAGCCTCGTTTCACTGCCAAAAATTAAATTAAACCATCTATTGTTCATCGAAATTGTCACACCCTGATCTGTTTCACCTGTCTTTGTGATTGTTTCCACCCCCCTCCAGGTGTCGTGTCACGTTCCTGACCTTATTTCCTTTGTTTTAGTCTTTGTTTAGTTGGTCAGGACGTGAGCTGGGTGGGTATATTCCATGTCATGTGTTTTCATTGGTTTAGGGTTGTCTAACTAGCCTGATATGGTTTTCAATCAGAGGCAGGTGTTTTACGTTGTCTCTGATTGGGAACCATATTAAGGTAGGCTGTTCTCACTGTTTGTTTGTGGGTGATTGTTCCTGTTCGTTGCGTTCTTTGTTTTCTAGATTCACATGTTCAGGACTGTAGCGTTGTTGGTTTCGTTTTGTTTATTGTTTTTGTTCGTGTTTAATAAGTATTCGAATAAATATGGATACATACCACGCTGCAATTTGGTCCTCCTCTCCTTCAACCAACGACGAGAGTCGTTACATGTCGCTCATATTCCCCATTATCCCCTGTGTATTTATACCTGTGTTCTCTGTTTGTCTGTTGCCAGTTTTTTTTCTCGTCAAGCCTACCACAGTTTTCCCCTCTGCTCCTGTCTCTCGATTATTCCTGTTTCCTAGTTTTCCCGTCGTTGACCATTCTGTCAGCCCTGACCCTGAGCCTGCTTGCCGTCCTGTACCTTTGCCCCACCTTTCTGGATTACTGACCTCTGCCTGCCCTTGACCTGCCTTTTGCCTGCCCCTGTTTGATTAATAAACTGTTGTTACTTCGACGTTGCCTGTATCTGGGTCTTACCTGAAACGGGATAGAAATAATAACACTATGTCAAATACAGGTAGCCTAGTCAAATAATTAACATACAATCACATTAACCGTTACTCTCTCACGGGAAACCTTCACTTTGCGCAGATATTTAGAAACAAAACATGACAATTTGAAAAAAAAGCCACGGTAGTTTTTAGAGTGAGAATAAAGACAACTTTCAAGTAGTAAGACATGTATAACAAATACCATTAATAAGAAGGGGATAGAAGCGTCTTATATGGTGAGCTACCGAGTGACTAGGACAGGCAAGCTCTTTACTATATTGGAGGACTTAATTCTTCCTGCTGCCGCAGATATGGCTGGTACAATGCTGGGGGATGAGGCCAAAAAAACTATACAGACAATGCGTATCAGTGACATGGCAGGAGATGTTTTGAAACAAGTACTGATTCACATACAAGCCAGTGAATTATACGCGTTACAGCTGGATGAGTCAACAGACGTGGTGGGCCTGGCACAGCTCCTGGTATATGTCCGTTACATTTATGGGGGTCAAGTAAGGAAGCCATCCTCTTCTGCAAACCACTGGAAACCAGGACAACATGAGAGAATATTTTTAAAGTACTGGACAGCTTTGTGACATCAAATGGACTTTGGTGGTCAAGATGTGTTGGTATCTGTACTGATGGCACAAAAGCCATGACAGGGAGACATGGAGGAGTGGTAAGGCGCTTGCAAGTAGTTGCTCCCGACGCCACTTGGGTACACTGCAGCATCCACCGAAAGGCTTTTGCTACTAAGGGAATGCCTGGCAGCTTGAAAGACGTTTTGGACACTACAGTGAAAATAGTAAACTTTGTTAAAGCAAGGCCTCTGAACTATTTTCTGCATTATGCAATGATATGGGCAGCGACCATGTAACACTTTTACAACATGCAGAAGTGCGCTGGTTATCAAGGTTTAAAGTATTGACACGTTCTTTTGAATTGAGAGACGAGCTTAAAGATTTCTTTACTGACCATAATTTTCACTTGTCTGACCGCTTGCACGATGACGAGTTTCTCACACGACTGGCCTATCTGGGTGGTGTTTTTTCTCGACTGAATGATTTGAATCTAGGATTAAATTTTAATGAACAAATAAGGTTTTATAAGTAAGATGGTTAAATAAAGAGCAAAATGATTGATTATTATTATATTATTACTTGTGCCCTGGTCCTATAAAAGTCTTTGTCACTTCCCACGTGCCGGGTTGTGACAAAAACTCACACTCATTCTTATGTTTAATAAATGTATCGTATAGTGTGTGGTACAGTGTGTGTGTGGCAGGCTTACAATGATGGCAAAAAGCAACATTTGAGAGCGCGCTGACCCTGGTGCTAGAGGGGGTACGCAGCTGGAGGTTGAATGTTTGAAGGGGTACGACTATAAAACGTTTGGAAACCACTGGTGTAGCCTAAACGTAGGCAATGATGTGAATGAAAACAATCTTCTGGTAGTTGGAAATGCTTTCCCAAAAACCTCAATTAAATCTAACTACAAAGTAACCTATGCTACCTGGTCGAATGAACATGATTATTTTCGTCAATCCAGTGGGTAGTTGTTTTGCGATCTCTACTATCACATGAGCTACAAAAACACAGCTAAACAACAGCCTCTTGCTAGGTGCACACTTGAATGAAAGGGTAACTGCACACAAAAATCTAAATTTCTCACATTTTTCTCTGACCTCAAAAGTGGTCTTCTTATGTGGTTTAAGCATTTTTGTGGACTTGGAACATCCAATGTTGTCGGTTTTCTATTACAAAAGTGTGATTTTTAGAGCAAAAATCTGGAAAAACAAAACCTTTCATGATATTGTGGGCTATGTACTGCATTTTTCAGTTTTGAGGCAATTCATACCGTATCCTGCATTAAAACTGTAAATGAGACTCTAATCTCAAGAGGACACAGGTTACATGTAAAAAAACAAACATTTTATGTTCACTTACTTAGAAAATAGTCCTGATCATATAGGCCTAGACCTAGACAAAACCCAAAACAACTAAGAATACACTGAATTCAACATTTTCAGTAATTTACATTTTAAAGCCATGTCTTTCTACATTGTACCAAAATATTTCCAATACCTACAGTAGCTACCCCAGCAATGAATTATGGCAAGGTAAGAGGATACCCCTCTACCTCAGCTCTCTTTCTGTATAAATACAAACTGTACCAGTCCTGCTCAGGTCCTCACCTGTCACTCCCTCTATTTCCTCCTGCATCATCTCTAAGCATGAGCCCCCGTCTGACTAACCAATGGAACAGGCCTATCTTTCCCTGTCCCTGGCTCTGTCAAACACATGCACAACTCGGATTCTCTGCTGCTCATACAGGCCATCTGGATTAGTGTGCGTGTGTGTTTGTTAATATAAGTCTTGAAAGCATCTGGCCCTCTCCAGAGTGGTCCTGAGGTTGTCACCTGCCCCGCGGCCCACCTCCACCTCTAATCATTATGCCCTGCCATGACGCAACCACATGCCCAGAGGGGGTGAGAGCAGAGGGGGCTGCTGGCTTCAGGCAAGCCCCAGGCTTTTCCGACTTATGTCGACACTGATGAGGCTGAGGGGAAGCGGTGTGGATTTGAGCTGTATATGAAAGGAAGGGATATGAGAGGGTGAAATAATGTATCACTGTCTCTATGGGTGGTTGAACACACTTGTTTCACTCGTTCACTCTCTCTCTCACTCACTCACTCAGAGCGTATGCCTTTGTTACTCCTTCATAACAGAGTGTACTGTCAGACGATAAGATCTATCTACCACGGCATGTTCTATAGAATCCATGGGTAAATAGATATAATCTCTCAGTAAATGTACCCTGTCTCAGAGGACATTTTCTCCTAAGTCAAGACATGCTCAGTCCTCCCAGCTTTATGGTAATATCTAATATTAGCATATATATAGTGCTGCACTGTAACACACTATTTATTCAACTGAGTTTTTTTATCTCCTTGAATTGAATTTAAGGGTGCAATTTTAAGAGTGAAGTGGCGAGGAAGTGATGGTAGCTATTTAAAATCCACGATCAGATCATTTTTTCATAGAAGCACCTGCTGTTAAGTCTTGGTTCAGTCAACTGTCATGATAGAAACTTTTGTATTTGGCAAGTTTCACAATTTGTGTGTTAGAAACATAAAAGTTAGATGTTTCAACTGACTGTCTTGTCTTTGAGGTAGAGGATGAAAGGGAGTACACACACGTCATGTGCTTTTAATGGACAGTGGCGCCATTTTCATTGGTATACTCCTCTTAACTGTGATGTACAGCGTCTTAGCAGTGTCCAGGGTTGGCCAGACTGGTAATAGTCCCAGGATTAACATTAAAGACCTGCCTTTCTAATCAACACAAACACGATCAATATCCTCTCAAAGAAATACAAGGTTTGAGAAACTGAAGGCTTGAGAAATGTCCCTGCCGACAGAAAAGTCAACTTGATTTCCTGTTGGTTATTAAAGAGCTCTGTGCTCTAGTCAGCTCTTTGTCCATGAACACTGATCATGTCAACAGAGAATGGAGGTGGTTCTCTCTAAACTGCTATTCATTACATTTTACATTTGAGTAATTTAGCAGATGCTCTTATCCATAGCGACTTACAGTTAGTGCATTTATCTAGGTGGGAAAACCACATCACAGTCATAGTAAGTATATTTTCCGCAATAAAGCTAGGGGGGGGGGGTATTATTTAAGATACTATTTGAAGAGGTAGGGTTTCAGATGTTTACAGAAGATGGGCAGGGGTCAAGAAGATGGTTCTGAGAGAGATAGCGACAGTTGGTCAGAGACAACATGCTCAAGTGTTTTTGGAAAGAAAAGAAAGAAGGGATATCGGTCTGTAGTTATTGACGTCAGAGGAGTCGGTTGGTTTCTTGAGGAAGGGAGCAACTTGGGAGATTTTGGTCAGGGATGAGGGAAGTGATGAATGGGAGAAGGTCTCCAGAGATGGTCTGGAGGAGGGAGGAGGGGATGGGGCACGCCGGCAGAGGGATAGGAGGAGGGGATGGGGGCACGCCGGCAGAGGGAAAGGAGGAGGGGATGGGGGCATGCCGGCAGAGGGATAGGAGGAGGGGATGGGGGCACGCCGGCAGAGGGATAGGAGGAGGGGATGGGGGCACGCCGGCAGAGGGATAGGAGGAGGGGATGGGGGCACGCCGGCAGAGGGATAGGAGGAGAGGATGGGGGCACGCCGGCAGAGGGATAGGAGGAGAGGATGGGGGCACGCCGGCAGAGGGATAGGAGGAGAGGATGGGGGCACGCCGGCAGAGAGATAGGAGGAGAGGATGGGGGCACGCCGGCAGAGGGATAGGAGGAGAGGATGGGGGCATGCCGGCAGAGGGATAGGAGGAGGGGATGGGGGCACGCCGGCAGAGGGATAGGAGGAGGGGATGGGGGCACGCCGGCAGAGGGATAGGAGGAGGGGATGGGGGCACGCCGGCAGAGGGATAGGAGGAGAGGATGGGGGCACGCCGGCAGAGGGATAGGAGGAGGGGATGGGGGCACGCCGGCAGAGGGATAGGAGGAGAGGATGGGGGCACGCCGGCAGAGAGATAGGAGGAGAGGATGGGGGCACGCCGGCAGAGGGATAGGAGGAGAGGATGGGGGCACGCCGGCAGAGGGATAGGAGGAGGGGATGGGGGCACGCCGGCAGAGGGATAGGAGGAGGGGATGGGGGCACGCCGGCAGAGGGATAGGAGGAGAGGATGGGGGCACGCCGGCAGAGGGATAGGAGGAGGGGATGGGGGCACGCCGGCAGAGGGATAGGAGGAGAGGATGGGGGCACGCCGGCAGAGAGATAGGAGGAGGGGATGGGGGCACGCCGGCAGAGAGATAGGAGGAGAGGATGGGGGCACGCCGGCAGAGGGATAGGAGGAGAGGATGGGGGCACGCCGGCAGAGGGATAGGAGGAGTAAATGCTCTAAAGGCTATGGACTATACAGTGACATGGATGGATCTGACATGGATAAATATAGCACAAGTAGACGTTACCCAAGGGGAGATCTAGGATCAGCTTATCCTCTTTAACTCAATGCTCTGCCTTAACATTCGGTATGTTGGTTTGCATAGGGAAAATAGCTATGAGTGTCATTCTGAAATGCATTTCATCACTGCATGAATAATGTCTATTGGGACCAATCGCTCCATGGTCCACAAACCACCAATTTATAGCAGCTACATGCTGATGCACACCATAGCCTTTGTGCCAGAACTTTTACCAGACAATCAGCTGCATCCCAGTATACTACAACGGCGAGGAGAGGGCTGATTGTGCCAGACTGAAGGTCTATGGAGGTCTATGGAGGGGACAGGGAACAGGGAGTGATGAGGTGAATAGAACTCCTGTACACCATTGATTGTGCTTCTCTACAGACAGTGTGGTGTAATGATAGCCTCTGCTTTGTGATGAGAAGGGCAGAAATGGCTGGTTTTACTCCGAAGTAGCGGAGTTTGATGTCCCTCTGTTTGACACTTTACAAAGCACTATTGATCCTCCGGGAATAGGCTTATAAGAATCTACTCCTATTCATCTCTAAGCTGTGATAAACTGTAGTGTGTTTGACTGCTGTGACTCTAACAAGCACACTTACAGTACACACGCGCACAATCTCCTAGGGAACTAAGGGCTGAGGGCATGGTGTAAATGACAGGCACTTTTCACTTTGTGAATCATAAGATCAATCACCGTAGCAACGCTCGCCCATGCAGATTCTACCCTACGCTGGTATCATCCGGGTTGATGACACTGGTAGATTGGAGATGTTTGTGTGGATGGGCTGTTGTCAGATTTCCCTCAGTGTGTCTTTGGTCCGAGCTGCAGGGTAAAACCCTATCTTTATATCCAGAGTCGATGGTCCAAAGCGGACGGTAGTTGATCTCTAGTGTGTAACAGGGAGAGATGGGGATACTATCTCAGGGATGTTTAAGTTTGGAAATTGACTAGGGGTGAAGTGGAGATACTGATCTTGGGCTGAATTTCAACTTTTCAGTAAAAAAACGCACCAAGCTCCCAACCCTGGGTTAGTTGTTGATAGATGGTAGAATCATCTCAATTTGTATTTTATATGATCAATTTAAAATGTAAATACTTTGCTTTTTTTTTTTTTTTTTTAAATAGGGCCATTGCTTATTTTTTTTCTGTTGAAGAACTGTAATTCCAGTTGTAGTACTCAGGTGTCACTAAAACTAAAGTCCTTTATGGATTCATTGGGTTCATTGCTGTTAAAGAATTACCAGTAGCACTAATCAAACTGTGAGGGAGTCAACGTGCTCATAGCAAAGTAAGCTGAGCTCCATTGGCTCCCCAGTGAGCTGTGAGCTGTGTTTGTTCCTGATGTGTGAATGTGACCTTTCTGTCACACAAGGCCTGGGGTGCCCCTGGTCTGTTTACAACAACATGAAACAATGACAGCAGCCTCCCTGCTCCACCAGCTCTGCTCTACACGGTGAGGGACAAGAGAAACACTCACAGACAGAAAACAGAGGAGGAGAGAAAGAAAGAAACACTCACAGACAGAAAACAGAGGAGGAGAGGAAGAAAGAAACACTCACAGACAGAAAACAGAGGAGGAGAGGAAGAAAGAAACACTCAGACAGAAAACAGAGGAGGAGAGGAAGAAAGAAACACTCACAGACAGAAAACAGAGGAGGAGAGGAAGAAAGAAACACTCACAGACAGAAAACAGAGGAGGAGAGGAAGAAAGAAACACTCACAGACAGAAAACAGAGGAGGAGAGGAAGAAAGAAACACTCAGACAGAAAACAGAGGAGGAGAGGAAGAAAGAAACACTCACAGACAGAAAACAGAGGAGGAGAGGAAGATAGAAACACTCATGGAAAGGAAAGGAAAGAGAGAAACACAGCATCGTGGGTAGTCAAGTGGCCAGAGGAATGGCTGTCATCACGGACAGCTACCCACTTTGATAGGACATGCACGCACACACACGTCAGCAGGGCAAGATTCTCTCGCTGGGTAGATGAGGGGGTGCTAGGTGGCCAGTCAATGCACCCACACAGGTTACGGGTAGTCTCTCTCCCACACACACACACTGGCTTACACACACACACACACACACACACACACACACACACACACACACACACACACACACACACACACACACACACACACACACACACACACACACACACACACACACACACACACTTCCGCCTCCCTGAGAGGGGTTAGCGGAGCTCAAGAGGCAGTTGAAGTTAGAAAGATTAAATGTAAACAAAGAGTTCTACCAGTGTTGTAAAGTTCAGTATTGGGAGGAGGTGTGTGTGTGTGATGGGGGCAATACTGTAGATGGGCCAATGTCAGAAAACAACTGGTTAAACGTACCAGGAGCTGTGCATGCTAGCTTAACTATATTCAAATTAGAGGTCATCACGGATCGACCTGTATCTGAATACCCGAGACCCGATCCAGGACCCGAGCGGGTCAAGAGCCACGATTCAAAATAATGTCACAGGTCTGGGTTGGATCTGAAGTGATTGTCACGGGTCTCGGGTATGTTTAATTTGAACTGATATGTCCAGAAGGGACCGTACAGATCCGAACGGCACTGTTGCAGTAGAGAGAGGGAGTGAGAAATGTGATAATTTATGCTGCTGCTCTTGCTTTTCACGAGAGTGGAGCATGGCACGTGTAGCTTGTTGTTGACCAATCATAAGTCATGAAAGTGACAATAGGCTACAGTCGTAAAGCCTCACTCCATTTGTGGCAAAAGTTAAGAGATATTTAATAAATGGAAGATGTTAAAGGAGAAGGATAGGATAGAATGACCAAGAGCCAACAGTTAGGCTGCTACTTAATATTATGAATGGAGTTGTTTTTTTTGTTGTAACTTTAGGATGAGAAGGCGCATGCTACACTGCAGCCAAGATAACTAGCTTAATTAGCTTCTCCCGGTTTGATGAAGTCCAAGACAGGTAATACGTAATCATATTTGATGATAAATAACCTAGCTATGGCAGTTCTTAGTCTACTATAGCGTGAGTCGCCTTGGTTGGTTGCTGTCTGTCGTCCCTCCCTCCTGTCTGCTCCCCATGTCACTCCCTCACAGTACGGCCCCTCCCCCGCATGATAGAGCGGCACCTCTTTCTCCCTCCTCACACGCTTTATCAGCTCCGGTTAGTAAAGTAGCTTAAAAACTGACTTTTCTGCTGCTTCCCTTACTCTGACCGGGTGTGGATCCGATGAGGTCTATACGGAACGGGTCTAGTTGTCCTCGGGTCTGTTCAAAATGGGTCTCTATATTTTATTTATTTATTTATGCTTATGGGGTCCAGGTGGGAAAGCCACTGGTCTATTTCGGAACGAGTCCAACTTTTTTGACCCGTAAAGACCTTTAAATAATATATTCTACAAAATGTTGCTTACTGTTTTCCACGTTTAAAAAAAACAATGTGCATTTTAAATGGACATATACTGTAGGCTACATGCAAATCATGTGGCATACGGTTTCTATTACTGCAGGGTAGATGGAGTTTATAGTGTACCTAGCTTGCATTTATTCCAAATCGATAGTTTATAGTGTACCTAGCTTGCATTTATTCCAAATCGATAGTTTATAGTGTACCTAGCTTGCATTTATTCCAAATCGATAGTTTATAGTGTGCCTAGCTTGCATTTATTCCAAGGCGATAGTTTATTGTGTACCTAGCTTGCATTTGTTCCAAATCGATAGTTTATAGTTTACCATTTATTCCAAGGCGATAGTTTATAGTGTACCTAGCTTGCATTTTTTCCAAGGTGATAGTTTATAGTGTACTTAGTCCAAATCGATAGTTTATAGTGTACCTAGCTTCTATTTACTCCAAGGCGATAGTTTATACTGTACCTAGCTTCTATTTACTTCAAGGCGATAGTTTATAGTATACCTAGCTTCTATTTACTCCAAGGCAATAGTTTTTAGTGTACCTAGCTTGCATTTGTTCCAAATCGTTTATAGTTTACCATTTATACCAAGGCGATAGTTTATAGTGTACCTAGCTTGCATTTTTTCCAAGGTGATAGTTTATAGTGTACCTAGCTTGCACTTAGTCCAAATCGATAGTTTATAGTGTACCTAGCTTCTATTTACTCCAAGGCGATAGTTTATAGTGTACCTAGCTTCTATTTACTTCAAGGCGATAGTTTATAGTGTACCTAGCTTCTATTTACTTCAAGGCGATAGTTTATAGTGTACCTAGCTTCTATTTACTCCAAGGCGATAGTTTATAGTGTACCTAGCTTGCATTTTTTCCAAGGCGATAGTTTATAGTGTACTTATATGCAAGTTGAGACAATGTCCTTTCCCCCTCCCCCAATACAATCTATACTCTACTTTCCCCAAATAACAGCTTTTCTCCCGGACATAAAAATAGAAGTAGCCGATGCCAATGGGCTACATCGACACTGAAAAGCCAATTCAAAGGGGGAAATATAGCATGTATGTCAACTTCTATGTATGTGCATGTGTGTGGGAGTGTAGGTGTGTGTGTGTGTTTGTGGAAGTGTAGGCGTGTGTGTGTTTGTGGAAGTGTAGGCGTGTGTGTGTTTGTGTATATGAATGCGAGAGTGAGAGAAGAGTGAGGGATGGATGGTGAATATGTGTAGGAGGGTGAGAGAAGAGTGGGATGGATGGTGAATATGTGTAAGAGGGTGAGAGAAGAGTGAGGGATGGATGGTGAATATGTGTAAGAGGGTGAGAGAAGAGTGAGGGATGGATGGTGAATATGTGTAAGAGGGTGAGAGAAGAGTGAGGGATGGATGGTGAATATGTGTAAGAGGGTGAGAGAAGAGTGAGGGATGGATGGTGAATATGTGTAAGAGGGTGAGAGAAGAGTGAGGGATGGATGGTGAATATGTGTAAGAGGGTGAGAGAAGAGTGAGGGATGGATGGTGAATATGTGTAGGAGGGTGAGAGAAGAGTGAGGGATGGATGGTGAATATGTGTAAGAGGGTGAGAGAAGAGTGAGGGATGGATGGTGAATATGTGTAAGAGGGTGAGAGAAGAGTGAGGGATGGATGGTGAATATGTGTAAGAGGGTGAGAGAAGAGTGAGGGATGGATGGTGAATATGTGTAAGAGGGTGAGAGAAGAGTGAGGGATGGATGGTGAATATGTGTAAGAGGGTGAGAGAAGAGTGAGGGATGGATGGTGAATATGTGTAAGAGGGTGAGAGAAGAGTGAGGGATGGATGGTGAATATGTGTAAGAGGGGGAGAGAAGAGTGAGGGATGGATGGTGAATATGTGTAAGAGGGTGAGAGAAGAGTGAGGGATGGATGGTGAATGTGTAAGAGGGTGAGAGAAGAGTGAGGGATGGATGGTGAATATGTGTAAGAGGGTGAGAGAAGAGTGAGGGATGGATGGTGAATATGTGTAAGAGGGTGAGAGAAGAGTGAGGGATGGATGGTGAATATGTGTAAGAGGGTGAGAGAGAATGGCTGTGTGGATGCATAGGGTATACGTTGGGCAGGAATGAATGAGAACGGAGGAGCAAGTCGATGGATGGATGGATGTAAGTGAGTCAGAGGTAGGGAGGGTGGGAAAAGACGTAGAAATCAACCAATCCTCCGTCAATAACACAATGAAACAGTCAAATGCTTTACTATCTAAATGTTGAAAGTGTGTGGGTGACGTAGAGAAACAAAATGGTGCAGGTTGAGGCCATGTGGCGGAGAGTGATGCAGGCGTTGGAGATGGGGGTGTGAGCATGTGGGTCTGGGCAAGTGTGATGTTGTGGATGTTTGTGTGTGTCTATATGTTTTGTATTCTAAAAAAAATAAGTTTATAGTGTACCTAGCTTCTATTTACTCCAAGGCGATAGTTTATAGTGTACCTAGCTTGCATTTTCTCCAAGTCGTTTTTTTATTACAATATGGAAACATTCATGTACTTTCGCCACCTCAGTCTTTTCAAATCAATACTAAGTGTCCATTGGAGTTCTCTTTCTATATTACTGCTCTTCCATGAAGCTACCATCAGGCCGTCATCAGGACTATACACAGGCAGATACTCATTCTAGTAGTGAGCTGAAATGATTGTTCCGGAAAAATAGCTTTCATGAGAATCATCCCACTTTAACAGGCGCTCAGATTGCTTCTGTATCAGTTTACGAGCGTTATCAGGAAGCCCTAAAGCTATTCTGAGTGCTCTAATAAAAACCTCTTCATGAACGGACTGATGTAGACAATTCAACTGCTGCAAATATAGCAGCTTTCCACTCTTCTTCCGTTGGTGTAGTTGTATTTGTGACAGGCACGGTGGGAAAAGAGAAGCAGTCGTTTAGGGGTTTGAGGTGCTGACATGCACAGACGCACAACCGGCTTCAATGATCCATGAGCTGTGTGTTTGTATGTGTTAGTGTTGTCAGGATACCTGATTTTTGATTTCGATACCAGGTTTAGTATCATGATACCAAAACGATACTCAATACAAAAATGATACACAATACTGAAACGATACCACAGCCCCAAAAAAAGGTATTAGCTAAAGTCACAAAATAACCAGTGGGCTTTATTTTTTTAAACATTGAACAATATGTTGATAACTGGTAGAACAAAAAAAATAAAGAATATGTTCTATTCTATTTTCATTTTATTTTTAAATTAAACATAATTTTTCCAAATTTTCCAAATTCAAAACTATATCCAATGACATCTAAACTCTTTTCAAATGTAATTTCATACATATCAGGCTTCATTTGCTCATCTATGGCCAAAATATTGGGTCAAATTACATTCATTAGACCTGTAATTCATTACAGCTAAATCATTGTATGTATTAAATTAATTGTTTAGTCTACACGCCATAGAAATACAATGGAATTTACACAGCACACTACGATTTCCAGAGTGCATTTCACTTCCCAGGGTGCAATGCTCTGCCCAGGCCTGCTGGCTGGCTAATGGCTACTGCTAGCAAGCAAGCCCAGACAAATGTGAAGTAGTCTAAATATATCGCTGTTCATATTACTGAGTTCATATTACTCCTGGGTTGTGTAATCATATTATAATGCTTACATGAATGTCATGATGAGGGCCTCCCGAGTGGCGCAGCGGTCTAAGGCGTCACTAAATACCTGGGTTCGATCCCAGGTTGTGTCACAGCCAGCCGTGACCGGGAGACCCACGAGGCGGTGCACAATTGGCCCAGCGTCGTCTGGGTTAGGGGAGGGTTTGGCCCAGCGTCGTCTGGGTTAGGGGAGGGTTTGGCCGGCTGGGATTTCCTTGTCCCATTGCACTCTTGTGGCAGGCCGGGCGCTTGCACGCTGACTCCAGTCACCAGCTAGATGGTGTTTCATCAGACACATTGGTGTGGCTGGCTTCCGGGTTAAGCAAGCAGTGTGTCAAAAAGCAGTGCGTCTTGGGTTGTGTTTTGGAGGACGTATGGCTCTCAGCCTTCGCCTCTCCCTAGTCCGTAGACCTTAACTACCAATTGGATATCAAGAAAAATGGGTAAAAATGAATGTTGAGTATACTGTATGTTCATGTCATTGTCACTGAAAAATTATTATAATTTTGTAGAATAATGACAAAGTAATGAAAATCTTGTATTGGAACTAAACCTCACATAAGTTCATAAGATAGTTCGTAAGTACAATTTCTCACCAATATTTTAGGATTTAATGATTTTCTTACGAACTTCTCAAATATCTTGTTACAAATCTTCTTAAGATGTTTGTTGCTAGGCAATCGATTTAGCTAGCTATCTAGCTAGGAATGGCAATCATGTTAGCATATTTCTAAAACATGTTCTTGGGGTTAAAATAATCAATACTTTCAGATGAAGTTTGTGAGTAAATGAACATGTTCAGTTGCTTTCATTAGCTTTTTCTATCACTGCCCTGAGTTTAAAACAAGTGTTTAGCCATCTTTGAATTAAGAACATTTCCAATAACTTTATTTTGAAGAATCTAATTTCTTCCTAACTTTCTACTTAAGGAGAAACATAAGAAGTAGCGCAATACATCTTCCAATAACCTTTTTGAGGAATAGCAACTTTGCTTATCTTTCTTCTTAAGTCGATAGTTAAGCAAAAATGGCAGTTAAGAAGAAATGTATTCTTAAGAAGGTTTTGTGAATCTGGGCCCTGCTCTGTATTTAAAGTATTCCTATAGCTTGCTTCTGCAGCCAGTTTTGTTAACAAGCAACGGGCGTGGAGCAATGAAGTTTTTGTTTGAAAAAGCCATGCTGTCTGCATTTTCTCTCTCTTCTTGCTTGCTTCTCAAAAGTGGCTTGCGCTGTGTCAGCACAGCCTGGCTAGCTACTGCCCCCTTGAGAAGATTCAGATAAACGACTACAGACTCAATCCTCTAAATCCTTATATGACGTGAGATACATTTTGCATTTTGCATTTAAAAAAAACAACATTTTGCATTCAAAAAAAAGTTTTTGATTCGAGTTTTGGTATACCATGCAAGTTTTAGTATACCATGCAACACTAGTGTGTGTGTGTGTGTGTGTGTGAATATGTAATGCTTGAGCACCTGTTCCAATACCTGATTGAACAGGTGCATCTGTGTGAACTGCCGTCCACAGTTTTTTAACTGCCCCCTTGGACTAAATCTTCCCCTACTCTGCAACCGCAGCACTTTCTCAACGACACCCCCTGCACTTGGCTAAATGGTAGCCTCCTTCCCAACCCCAGTTTAGGGACTGACTTTGATAAGACTGAACCCTCCACACCATGATTGAGACCATTCAAAACAAAATACCCCCCTTTCAGAGTTCTGTGGGCTAGACACTTCTTCTCTCCTCTTTTCATCTTTTTAAATCAAGACAGAGTGAGAGGCCGAGGGCACCGGGAGAGAGGCAGTAAGAAGAGAAGTGGAGGGTGCAGAATAAGTGTTACCTAGTGTCGCATGCACACACACACACAAACGTTTTGATGGACGGTAGAGTTCGTACAAAACGCTTTGATGGACGGTAGTGTTCGTACAAAACGTTTTGATGGACGGTAGAGTTCGTACAAAACGCTTTGATGGACGGTAGTGTTCGTACAAAACGTTTTGATGGACGGTAGTGTTCGTACAAAACGCTTTGATGGACGGTAGAGTTCGTACAAAACGCATTGATGGACGGTAGAGTTCGTACAAAACACATTGATGGACGGTAGAGTTCGTACAAAACGCTTTGATGGACGGTAGAGTTCGTACAAAACGCTTTGATGGACGGTAGTGTTCGTACAAAACACATTGATGGACGGTAGAGTTCGTACAAAACGCTTTGATGGACGGTAGTGTTCGTACAAAACGCTTTGATGGACGGTAGTGTTCGTACAAAACGTTTTGATGGACGGTAGAGTTCGTACAAAACGCTTTGATGGACGGTAGTGTTCGTACAAAACGTTTTGATGGACGGTAGTGTTCGTACAAAACGCTTTGATGGACGGTAGAGTTCGTACAAAACGCATTGATGGACGGTAGAGTTCGTACAAAACACATTGATGGACGGTAGAGTTCGTACAAAACGCTTTGATGGACGGTAGAGTTCGTACAAAACGCTTTGATGGACGGTAGTGTTCGTACAAAACACATTGATGGACGGTAGAGTTCGTACAAAACGCTTTGATGGACGGTAGAGTTCGTACAAAACGCTTTGATGGACGGTAGTGTTCGTACAAAACGCTTTGATGGACGGTAGTGTTCGTACAAAACGTTTTGATGGACGGTAGTGTTCGTACAAAACGCTTTGATGGACGGTAGTGTTCGTACAAAACTCTTTGATGGACGGTAGTGTTCGTACAAAACGCTTTGATGGACGGTAGTGTTCGTACAAAACTCTTTGATGGACGGTAGTGTTCGTACAAAACGCTTTGATGGACGGTAGTGTTCGTACAAAACGCTTTGATGGACGGTAGTGTTCGTACAAAACGCTTTGATGGACGGTAGTGTTCGTACAAAACGCTTTGATGGACGGTAGTGTTCGTACAAAACGCTTTGATGGACGGTAGTGTTCGTACAAAACGTTTTGATGGACGGTAGTGTTCGTACAAAACGCTTTGATGGACGGTAGTGTTCGTACAAAACGTTTTGATGGACGGTAGTGTTCGTACAAAACGTTTTGATGGACGGTAGTGTTCGTACAAAACGTTTTGATGGACGGTAGTGTTCGTACAAAACGTTTTGATGGACGGTAGTGTTCGTACAAAACGTTTTGATGGACGGTAGAGTTCGTACAAAACGCTTTGATGGACGGTAGTGTTCGTACAAAACGTTTTGATGGACGGTAGTGTTCGTACAAAACGCTTTGATGGACGGTAGAGTTCGTACAAAACGCATTGATGGACGGTAGAGTTCGTACAAAACGCTTTGATGGACGGTAGTGTTCGTACAAAACGTTTTGATGGACGGTAGTGTTCGTACAAAACGTTTTGATGGACGGTAGTGTTCGTACAAAACGTTTTGATGGACGGTAGAGTTCGTACAAAACGCTTTGATGGACGGTAGTGTTCGTACAAAACGTTTTGATGGACGGTAGTGTTCGTACAAAACGCTTTGATGGACGGTAGAGTTCGTACAAAACGCATTGATGGACGGTAGAGTTCGTACAAAACGCATTGATGGACGGTAGAGTTCGTACAAAACGCTTTGATGGACGGTAGAGTTCGTACAAAACGCTTTGATGGACGGTAGTGTTCGTACAAAACACATTGATGGACGGTAGTGTTCGTACAAAACGCTTTGATGGACGGTAGTGTTCGTACAAAACGTTTTGATGGACGGTAGTGTTCGTACAAAACGCTTTGATGGACGGTAGTGTTCGTACAAAACACATTGATGGACGGTAGAGTTCGTACAAAACGCTTTGATGGACGGTAGAGTTCGTACAAAACGCTTTGATGGACTGTAGTGTTCGTACAAAACGCTTTGATGGACGGTAGTGTTCGTACAAAACGCTTTGATGGACGGTAGTGTTCGTACAAAACGCTTTGATGGACGGTAGTGTTCGTACAAAACGTTTTGATGGACGGTAGTGTTCGTACAAAACGCTTTGATGGACGGTAGTGTTCGTACAAAACTCTTTGATGGACGGTAGAGTTCGTACAAAACGCTTTGATGGACGGTAGTGTTCGTACAAAACGCTTTGATGGACGGTAGTGTTCGTACAAAACGCTTTGATCGACGGTAGTGTTCGTACAAAACGCTTTGATGGACGGTAGTGTTCGTACAAAACGCTTTGATGGACGGTAGTGTTCGTACAAAACGTTTTGATGGACGGTAGTGTTCGTACAAAACACTTTGATGGACGGTAGTGTTCGTACAAAACGCTTTGATGGACGGTAGTGTTCGTACAAAACACTTTGATGGACGGTAGTGTTCGTACAAAACGCTTTGATGGACGGTAGTGTTCGTACAAAACGCTTTGATGGACGGTAGTGTTCGTACAAAACACTTTGATGGACGGTAGTGTTCGTACAAAACGTTTTGATGGACGGTAGTGTTCGTACAAAACACTTTGATGGACGGTGGTGTTCGTACAAAACGCTTTGATGGACGGTAGTGTTCGTACAAAACACTTTGATGGACGGTGGTGTTCGTACAAAACGCTTTGATGGACGGTAGTGTTCGTACAAAACGCTTTGATGGACGGTAGTGTTCGTACAAAACACTTTGATGGACGGTAGTGTTCGTACAAAACGCTTTGATGGACGGTAGTGTTCGTACAAAACGTTTTGATGGACGGTAGAGTTCGTACAAAACGCTTTGATGGACGGTAGTGTTCGTACAAAACGTTTTGATGGACGGTAGTGTTCGTACAAAACGCTTTGATGGACGGTAGAGTTCGTACAAAACGCATTGATGGACGGTAGAGTTCGTACAAAACACATTGATGGACGGTAGAGTTCGTACAAAACGCTTTGATGGACGGTAGAGTTCGTACAAAACGCTTTGATGGACGGTAGTGTTCGTACAAAACACATTGATGGACGGTAGAGTTCGTACAAAACGCTTTGATGGACGGTAGTGTTCGTACAAAACGCTTTGATGGACGGTAGAGTTCGTACAAAACGCTTTGATGGACGGTAGTGTTCGTACAAAACGCTTTGATGGACGGTAGTGTTCGTACAAAACGCTTTGATGGACGGTAGTGTTCGTACAAAACGCATTGATGGACGGTAGTGTTCGTACAAAACTCTTTGATGGACGGTAGTGTTCGTACAAAACGCTTTGATGGACGGTAGTGTTCGTACAAAACGCTTTGATGGACGGTAGTGTTCGTACAAAACGCTTTGATGGACGGTAGTGTTCGTACAAAACGCTTTGATGGACGGTAGTGTTCGTACAAAACGTTTTGATGGACGGTAGTGTTCGTACAAAACGCTTTGATGGACGGTAGTGTTCGTACAAAACGCTTTGATGGACGGTAGTGTTCGTACAAAACGTTTTGATGGACGGTAGTGTTCGTACAAAACGCTTTGATGGACGGTAGTGTTCGTACAAAACGCTTTGATGGACGGTAGTGTTGGTACAAAACGTTTTGATGGACGGTAGTGTTCGTACAAAACGCTTTGATGGACGGTAGTGTTCGTACAAAACGTTTTGATGGACGGTAGTGTTCGTACAAAACGCTTTGATGGACGGTAGAGTTCGTACGCAACGTTTTGATGGACGGTAGAGTTCGTACAAAACGTTTTGATGGACGGTAGTGTTCGTACAAAACGCTTTGATGGACGGTAGTGTTCGTACAAAACGCTTTGATGGACGGTAGTGTTCGTACAAAACGCTTTGATGGACGGTAGTGTTCGTACAAAACGTTTTGATGGACGGTAGACTTCCTACAAAACGCTTTGATGGACGGTAGACTTCCTACAAAACGCTTTGATGGACGGTAGAGTTCGTACAAAACGCTTTGATGGACGGTAGTGTTCGTACAAAACGTTTTGATGGACGGTAGTGTTCGTACAAAACGTTTTGATGGACGGTAGTGTTCGTACAAAACGCTTTGATGGACGGTAGTGTTCGTACAAAACGCTTTGATGGACGGTAGTGTTCGTACAAAACGCTTTGATGGACGGTAGTGTTCGTACAAAACGTTTTGATGGACGGTAGTGTTCGTACAAAACGTTTTGATGGACGGTAGTGTTCGTACAAAACGTTTTGATGGACGGTAGTGTTCGTACAAAACGCTTTGATGGACGGTAGTGTTCGTACAAAACGCTTTGATGGACGGTAGTGTTCGTACAAAACGTTTTGATGGACGGTAGTGTTCGTACAAAACGCTTTGATGGACGGTAGTGTTCGTACAAAACGCTTTGAAGGACGGTAGTGTTCGTACAAAACACTTTGATGGACGGTAGTGTTCGTACAAAACACTTTGATGGACGGTAGAGTTCGTACAAAACACTTTGATGGACGGTAGTGTTCGTACAAAACACTTTGATGGACGGTAGTGTTCGTACAAAACGTTTTGATGGACGGTAGTGTTCGTACAAAACGTTTTGATGGACGGTAGTGTTCGTACAAAACGATGGACGGATGTCACGGCTCCTCCTCTGCAGTGCAGGGGGCGGTTCCTCCTGCAGGCAGAGGAGGGTCGTTAGTGATTGGAGCCACCTGGGCTCAGGGTATAAAACTGCTTACTAATCACCTCTCTCTCTCTGTCTTGCTCTCTCTCTCTCTGCTCCTCCAGGTATGCTCATGATTTGTTTGTTCCTTTTTAGTTTTGCATAGTTTTCACTCAGTCATGTTCACACACACATATTCATGCACCCATGCACTTTACATACAGATACATCCACACCTCATTCCTATTTCTTAGTTTAAGTTAATAGTTTGTTTAATAATAAAGAACATTTTTGAATTGGCCTATACCTGTTGTTTGTGTCCTCTCATTTGTCACAGGCTATGAGCCGGCTTGTGACAAAACGCTTTGATGGACGGTAGTGTTCGTACAAAACGCTTTGATGGACGGTAGTGTTCGTACAAAACGTTTTGATGGACGGTAGTGTTCGTACAAAACGCTTTGATGGACGGTAGTGTTCGTACAAAACGTTTTGATGGACGGTAGTGTTCGTACAAAACGCTTTGATGGACGGTAGAGTTCGTACAAAACGCTTTGATGGACGGCAGAGTTCATTCAAAACACATTGATGGACGGTAGAGTTCATACAAAACACTTTGATGGACGGTAGAGTTCATACAAAACACTTTGATGGACGGTAGATTTCATACAAAACACTTTGATGGACGGTAGAGTTCATACAAAACACATTGATGGACGGTAGAGTTCGTACAAAACACTTTGATGGACGGTAGAGTTCGTACAAAACACTTTGATGGACGGTAGTGTTCGTACAAAATGCTTTGATGGACGGCAGAGTTCATACAAAACACTTTGATGGACGGTAGAGTTCATACAAAACACTTTGAGAGATGAGCCTGCACGTACACACACACACACACACACACACACACACACACACACACACACACACACACACACACACACACACACACACACACACACACACACACACGGCTCTGATGGACAGTTTGAAAATGGCCTGTCCATGATTTGTTTGCCTTCGTCCAGACGTGATTTAGAAGTCTTGTCAGTATGTTGGTTTTGTTTCTGTTGCCACTCAGGCTGAAAAAGTTTTTCCTAATAGTTTATTGGCAGAGTGAGGTTTTGCTTTCAGGCCAAGCTGCTTCTCATGCCAGCTGTTCAATATATGATGTCCCTCCTGGATGCAAAGTACTTTTCAGTAGAAAAATACAGAAAAAGACTTGGGGTGCATCTCAATAGTCTAAAAATGACCTCTTCTTGACCCCTTGTCCTCATATGCACTAATCTGAAAACAAACACCTCACTCTCTAACACACGTCCCCTCCATCTCCCCATCTTTGTCTCTCTTATTCAGCATATGGAGCACAGAAAAAAAGGAATGATATAGAATGGAATTTGGCGTATCACTGGCCAACTCCAGACTTACATTCTGATGATTGCTTAGAAAGGGATGGCTATGAGCTGTATGGGATTTAATGTGTGGGGGCTTTACTATACAAATCCTTACTATACAAACCCTTATGATACAAACCCTATACAAACCCTTATGATACAAATCAAACCCTTATGATACAAATATCTTTACCAAAGATATTTATATCTAACCCAAGATTGTAAATTACACAAATGAACTGAGGGAGCAAATGAATTAGCATATTTCCGTTAGGGAACACCTCCTCTGTGAAGTACGCGTGTGCACAAACTCAATTCAACCTTGCTCTCCTTCTTAATAACACAATTTTGGCAAAGCGTGAAGTTTAAAAAAATGAGTGCACTGTGTTCATAACAGATTTGAGTCTTGGGAACAGAAAAATATATTGATGCTTCATAGATGAGGAAAAGTGGCAGAATGTCAGCCTGGTTTCACCTAGTTCTATCCTCTTCCACTACCTGCGACTCTACAGTATTGGCTGATGAGAAAACGTTCTAAATGGAGGCTTCAGCTTTATAGTCCCTGTGATGTGTCTGGGTTTCCTGTTCTGTCTGTGTTCTTACTATGCAAACCCTATACAAACCCTATACAAACCCTTTACAAACCATTTCTTTATTTCCTAAGGCTTTATTTGAGGTCTTTGTTGAGGCGGGAAAATTATGTTTAACTGCACTCTGAGCAAGAGTAATGGATGGTATGTTAGCTGAGCAAAGCAGAGACTGATGCCCCTGGTCCCTCTTCCTCCTCCTCTCTCTCAGGCTCTCCAAGTGGTTTCAGCTTCCTCGCCCTGATAACCTTTAACCCTTTACACTTGTGGGAATTGGCCTATATAGCTCAATTGAAATGTTTCTTACAGTAGAAATATAAAAATGCATAACCATGGCAGGAATTGAAAGGGAACAGGTGAATGATTATGGTACAATTATTAGACCAAAGTTGAGGACACAACAGTTCACCTGACACGAGTGAATCCAAACATTACACTATTGATTTTATGTGCATTTTAGATTTACTGTACTTTTTTGCCATTTGTTGATAACGAAATCTGAAAGTACTCTAGATACATTCCGTAACATGATAAGACCATTCCTAGAAAATGTGGAGTAGGTGCGACATAAGACAACAGATTACCAGGGTTTGAGTGAGAGGTCTAACTGGTGTCTCCAAGTGGTCTCACACCTGTCCAAAGTGTGCGCTGTTCCTTGGCAATTTCAATGCCCTTTTATCACTCAAAGAAGAGTCTTCAACTAAAAGGTACTTTTTGGAGCTCTCCATGCTGTGCCGTTGAGGAACTAGAGCCAGCACACATGTTGTTGTTTCATTTGGAACACAACCCTGTTCATTATAAATCTCAATCTGGGTCAGGTAGGCATGATTTGAGAGCTTATTCTATTGCCAACATGACTAGCTAGCTAAGTTATAAAATATAATCTTACAGTGTTAGGCCTGCAGAAGGCAGTTCAGAACATAGAAAGGAGTCATGAGTGCATTCTGGTGCCTGTTCCGCAGCAGATTTCCCTCACAATAAACAAGCAGGCTAATTCTGTTCAGAACAACCCAGGGTATGACATCATGTCATCTGGTAACTGTACATCTAACAGGCTAATTCTGTTCAGAACAACCCAGGGTATGACACCATGTCATCTGGTAACTGTACATCTAACAGGCTAATTCTGTTCAGAACAACCCAGGGTATGACACCATGTCATCTGGTAACTGTACATCTAACAGGCTGATTCTGTTCAGAACAACCCAGGGTATGACACCGTCATCTGATAACTGTACATCTAACAGGCTCATTCTGTTCAGAACAACCCAGGGTATGACATCATGTCATCTGGTAACTGTAATTCTAACAGGCTCATTCTGTTCAGAACAACCCAGGGTATGACACCATGTCATCTGGTAACTGTACATCTAACAGGCTCATTCTGTTCAGAACAACCCAGGGTATGACGTCATGTCATCTGGTAACTGTACATCTAACAGGCTCATTCTGTTCAGAACAACCCAGGGTATGACGCCATGTCATCTGGTAACTGTACATCTAACAGGCTCATTCTGTTCAGAACAACCCAGGGTATGACACCATGTCATCTAGTAACTGTACATCTAACAGGCTCATTCTGTTCAGAACAACCCAGGGTATGACACCATGTCATCTGGTAACTGTACATCTAACAGGCTCATTCTGTTCAGAACAACCCAGGGTATGACGCCATGTCATCTGGTAACTGTACATCTAACAGGCTCATTCTGTTCAGAACAACCCAGGGTATGACACCATGTCATCTAGTAACTGTACATCTAACAGGCTCATTCTGTTCAGAACAACCCAGGGTATGACACCATGTCATCTGGTAACTGTACATCTAACAGGCTAATTCTGTTCAGAACAACCCAGGGTATGACACCATGTCATCTGGTAACTGTACATCTAACAGGCTAATTCTGTTCAGAACAACCCAGGGTATGACGCCATGTCATCTGGTAACTGTACATCTAACAGGCTCATTTTGTTCAGAACAACCCAGGGTATGACATCATGTCATCTGGTAACTGTACATCTAACAGGCTGATTCTGTTCAGAACAACCCAGGGTATGACACCATGTCATCTGGTAACTGTACATCTAACAGGCTGATTCTGTTCAGAACAACCCAGGGTATGACCCCATGTCATCTGGTAACTGTACATCTAACAGGCTAATTCTGTTCAGAACAACCCAGGGTATGACACCATGTCATCTGGTAACTGTACATCTAACAGGCTAATTCTGTTCAGAACAACCCAGGGTATGACATCATGTCATCTGGTAACTGTACATCTAACACAGGGATCATAAACGTTGACACTATGATTTGAAAAAGGGAAGTGCACATTTGGACTCACGGGTGGTGTTTGGCTTGCTTGTATGACATCAAAGCGATATTTATTATAATACTCAACGTCTCACCTTTCAAAATACATATAGTCTTCTTAATTTACAGCATTTCCCTCACTTTGACAACCCAGAATTTGCAAAAGTTGCCCAATTAGCGGGAGGGATGGGGGCAACTTCTTGCATGCGGTGCTCAATTTCAGAACGTCTGTCAGTCAAAACCCATACAGAGCTGTGAAGCGCAGAGACAGAGCTGTGAAGCGCAGAGACAGAGCTGTGAAGCGCAGAGACAGAGCTGTGAAGCGCAGAGACAGAGCTGTGAAGCGCAGAGACAGAGCTGTGAAGCGCAGAGACAGAGCTGTGAAGCGCAGAGACAGAGCTGTGAAGCGCAGAGACAGAGCTGTGAAGCGCAGAGACAGAGCTGTGAAGCGCAGAGACAGAGCTGTGAAGCGCAGAGACAGAGCTGTGAAGCGCAGAGACAGAGCTGTGAAGCGCAGAGACAGAGCTGTGAAACGCAGAGACAGAGCTGTGAAGCGCAGAGACAGAGCTGTGAAGCGCAGAGACAGAGCTGTGAAGCGCAGAGACAGAGCTGTGAAACGCAGAGACAGAGCTGTGAAGCGCAGAGACAGAGCTGTGAAGCGCAGAGACAGAGCTGTGAAGCGCAGAGACAGAGCTGTGAAGCGCAGAGACAGAGCTGTGAAGCACAGAGACAGAGCTGTGAAACACAGAGACAGAGCTGTGACGTCATGTATAGCACCTTACTGTACAGCCACTGCGTTACAATTTAGGCGCTTATTAGTGCCAAAATCTGCCATTTTAAACCTCTATAAGGGTACGAGGGTGAAGGGCTAAGATAGCACACAGACAATGGGGAGGAGGTGAGAAATATGAGGAGAAAGTATGGAAAGGGAGACTAAGATTGGGGCCTAAAGAATGGAGTGAAAGAGAAGGTGTGCTTTTAGGACACCTAGTCTTTCCATGACAGACTGACCAGGTGAATCCAGGTGAAAGCTATGATGCCTTATTGATGTCATCTCTTACATCCACTTCAGTCAGAGGAGATGAAGGGGAGGAAACAGGTTAAATAATGATTTTAAAAAAATCCTTGAGACAATTGAGACATGTATTGTGAATGTGTGCCTTACAGAGGGTGAATGGCCTAAACAAAAATCTTTAAGCGCCTTTGAATGGGATATCATAGTAGGTGCCAGGCGCACTGGTTTGAGTGTGTAAAAAACTGCAACACTGCTGGGTTTTTCACGCTCAACAGTTTCCTGTGTGTATCAAGAATGGTCCACCACCCAAAGGACATCCAGCCAACTTGACACAACTGTTTTAAGCATTGGAGTCAACATGGGCCAACATCCCTGTGGAACGCATTCGATACCTTGTAGAGTCCATGCCCTGACAAATTGAGGCTGTTCTTAGGGCAAAGGGGGTGGGCAACTCGATATTCGGAAGGTGTTCCTAATGTTCTGTACACTCAGTGTATAATCATTACTTATTTAGACCTGGTAACCAAGTGAGGGGGCTCTCTGGCAATGTTGTTTTTGGATAGTGTAGTATCCTTAAAGGCTTCTTAGAGTTACGACTCATGAGACTTAAGTATGGTTTAGTATTTACTTGTAACTTAGAAGTGCATTCTCTAATGCTCCTGGTGTCAACTACCTGAAGCTTTCTTAATCATAGTTATATAGGCAGACATAGGAAATAGCTACGGATAGCGGGAAGCAAACCCCCGTCTTGAGTCAATACTGCCATCTATTGGTAAACATAAATATACCAGGTTACTACAGATAGAGAGCCAGGGAGAAGAGGAACAAGCAGACAGTACAGTCTGCATATGTGGAGCCCGATTTTTAGTGTTGGTCACACTTTGACAGGACTGCGTCACATGACAGATGTTTAAAACCTGTTACGGCTAGACAACATCCGGTGAAATTGCAGAGCGATTCAAATTAAATTATTAGAAATATTTAACTTTCATAAAATCACAAGTGCAATACACCAAAATAAAGCTTAACTTCTTGTTAATCCAGCCGCCGTGTCAGATTTCAAAAAGGCTTTACGGTAATAGCAAACCATGCGATTATCTGAGGACAGCGCCTCATCATACAAATGCATGACAAATCATTTTCAAACAGGGAGGTGCGACACGAAAGTCAGAAATAGCGATATAATATATGTCTTACCTTGGAAGATCTTCTTCTGTTTGCACTCCAAAATGTCCCATAAACATCACAAATGGTCCTTTTGTTCGACAAATTCCTTCTTTATATCCCCAAAATGTCCATTTATTTGGCGCGTTTGATTCAGAAATACACCGGTTCCAACTCGCCCAACATGACTACAAATGATCTAATAAGTTACCTGTAAACTTGGTCAAAACATTTCAAACAACCTTCCAAATCCAACTTTAGCTATCCTGAAACGTAAATAATCGATCAAATTTAAGACGGAATATATTGTGTTCAATAGCGGATAAAATCAAAGTGGAGCGAGTTCCAGGTCGCGCGTACCAAACAAAAGAGTCCACTTGGTTTGAAACTCAGTCTGAACAGCCCTACTTCTTCATTTCTCAAAGGAAAAACATCAACCAATTTCTAAAGACTTGACATCTAGTGGAAGCCATAGGAACTGCAACCAGGTGCTTCATAAATCTAGTTTCCCATAGAAAACACAGGGAACTCAAATTGTTTTTTTCATGGATGGTTTGTCCTCGGGGTTTCGCCTGCCATATCAGTTCTGTTATACTTACAGACATTACTTGAACAGTCTTAGAACCTTTAGAGTGTTTTCTATCCAAATCTACCAATTATATGCATATCCTAGCTTCTGGGCCTGAGTAGCAGACAGTTTACTTTGGGCACGCTTTTCATCCGGACCTGAAAATACTGCCCCCTATCCCAAACAGGTTTTAAGATACATCAGAATCACACTGATTTGACATGACAGATGTTTAAGAGACATCACCATCACACTGATTTAACATGAGAGATGTTTAAGAGACATCACCATCAGACTGATTTAACATGAGAGATGTTTAAGAGACATCACCATCAGACTGATTTAACATGAGAGATGTTTAAGAGACACCACCATCACACTGATTTAACATGAGAGATGTTTAAGAGACATCACCATCACACTGATTTAACATGAGAGATGTTTAAGAGACACCACCATCACACTGATTTAACATGAGAGATGTTTAAGAGACATCACCATCACACTGATTTAACATGAGAGATGTTTAAGAGACACCACCATCACACTGATTTAACATGAGAGATGTTTAAGAGACATCACCATCACACTGATTTAACATGAGAGATGTTTAGGAGACTCCACCATCAGACTGATTTAACATGAGAGATGTTTAAGAGACTCCACCATCAGACTGATTTAACATGAGAGATGTGCATGTGCACTAGTGTGTGTGTGTGTGTTTGTGTGTGTATGTGTGTGTGTGTCTTTGTGTGGAATAGTAACAACCAGTGTTCCTGCTTATAGTTTTCCTTTTACAGACTTGGGGTTGTTTCTTTTACATGTGTGAATTGGAAATGTGTTTTTTGCATATCCCACCTCCCTCTGAGACACCCTCAGGGAGTCAGGGTCACCCTTGTCCAGCACTTGCTCAAGGGCACAGTGACAGATTTTTAGCCCTGTAGCCTCCGGGATTTGAACCAGCAACCTTTTGGTTACTGTCCTAACGCTCGAGACTACATACTGCACAAGACTAGTAGGGAGTAGGTTTCATTTTCCATTGAAAAATGTTTTGCTACGGTGTGCCCTACTGAACACAACCAGGTCTTCATCAGAAAGTAACAGTAACCCAACTGGTAACAGTGTGTTGGCTCTCCTGCTGGACAAATGACTCCCATTTAGCATTTAGATGGACCATGTAGCTGTGATGTGTCACTAAGGCTGTTTACCATGCTCAGTCCAAATCTCATCTCATCTGGGACAGTGTAAATTATGTGCATTATTTTATCTTTCATTATGTACGTGAAGATTATTATCTCTACTTGCACATTTATATATATATATATATATATATATGTATGTATATATATATATATATATATGTACAGTATATCACAAAAGTGAGTACACCCCTCACATTTTTGTAAATATTTGAGTATATCTTTTCATGTGACAACACTGAAGAAATGACACTTTGCTACAATGTAAAGTAGTGAGTGTACAGCTTGTATAACAATGTACATTTGCTGTCCCCTCAAAATAACTCAACACACAGCCATTAATGTCTAAACCTCTGGCAACAAAAGTGAGTACACCCCTAAGTGAAATTGTCCAAATTGGGCCCAATTAGCCATTTTCCCTCCCCGGTGTCATGTAACTTGTTAGTGTTACAAGGTCTCAGGTGTGAATGGGGAGCAGGTGTGTTAAATTTGGTGTCATCGCTCTCACACTCCCTCATACTGACTGGTTACTGGAAATTCAACATGGCACCTCATGGCAAAGAACTCTCTGAGGATCTGAAGAAAATAATTGTTGCTCTACATAAAGATGGCCTGGGCTATAAGAAGATTGCCAAGACCCTGAAACTGAGCTGCAGCACGGTGGCCAAGACCATACAGCGGTTTCACTGGACAGGTTCCACTCAGAACAGGCCTCGCCATGGTCGACCAAAGAAGTTGAGTGCACGTGCTCAGCGTCATATCCAGAGGTTGTCTTTGGGAAATAGACGTGTGAGTGCTGCCAGCATTGCTGCAGAGGTTGAAGGGGTGGGGGGTCAGCCTGTCAGTGCTCAGACCATACGCCGTACACTGCATCAAATTGGTCTGTATGGCCGTCGTCCCAGAAGGAAGCCTCTTCTAAAGATGATGCACAAGAAAGCCCGCAAACAGTTTGCTGAAGACAAGCAGACTAAGGACATGGATTACTGGAACCATGTCTTGTGGTCTGATGAGACCAAGATAAACTTATTTGGTTCAGATGGTGTCAAGCGTGTGTGGCGGCAACCAGGTGAGGAGTACAAAGACAAGTGTGTCTTGCCTACAGTCAAGCATGGTGGTGGGAGTGTCATGGTCTGGGGCTGCATGAGTGCTGCCGGCACTGGGGAGCTACAGTTCATTGAGGGAACCATGAATGCCAACATGTACTGTGACATACTGAAGCAGAGCATGATCCCCTCCCTTTGGAGACTGGGCCGCAGGGCAGTATTCCAACATGATAATGACCCCAAACACACCTTCAAGACGACCACTGCCTTGCTAAAGAAGCTGAGGGTAAAGATGATGGACTGGCCAAGCATGTCTCCAGACCTAAACCCTATTGAGCATCTGTGGGGCATCCTCAAACGGAAGGTGGAGGAGTGCAAGGTCTCTAACATCCACCAGCTCCGTGATGTCGTCATGCAGGAGTGGAAGAGGACTCCAGTGGCAACCTGTGAAGCTCTGGTGAACTCCATGCCCAAGAGGGTTAAGGCAGTGCTGGAAAATGATGGTGGCCACACAAAATATTGACACTTTGGGCCCAATTTGGACATTTTCACTTAGGGGTGTACTCACTTTTGTTGCCAGCGGCTTAGACATTGATGGCTGTGTGTTGAGTTATTTTGAGGGGACAGCAAATTTACACTGTTATACAAGCTGTACACTCACTACTTTACATTGTAGCAAAGTGTCATTTCTTCAGTGTTGTCACATGAAAAGATATACTCAAATATTTACAAAAATGTGAGGGGTGTACTCACTTTTGTGATATACTGTATATGTATATGTATTCTGCACATCTACCATTCCAGTGTTTAATTGCTATATTGTAATTACTTCGCCACCATGGCCTATTTATTTGTCAGAATGGTGGGTGTGTAACGGTTGTCGTTGGTGGAAGGAGAAGAGGACCAAAGTGCAGCATGGTACGTATTCATAATAATTTAATAAAGAAATGAATACTGAACAAAAACAACAAACCGACAAACGAGCAGTTCTGTAAGGTGCAAACAAAAACACTAAACAGAAAATAACTACCCACAACCCATAGTGGGTAAACAGGCTACCTAAGTATGATTCTCAATCAGAGACTACGATCGACACCTGCCTCTGATTGAGAACCATACTAGGCCAAACACATAGAAATATAACGACTAGAACAAAACATAGAAAAACAACATAGAATGCCCACCCCAACTCACGCCCTGACCAAACTAAAATAAAGACAAAACAAAGGAACTAAGGTCAGAACGTGACAGGGTGTAGCTGGTGTAAGCAGTCAGGCGCAGGAGAGCAGAGAATGGGAGCAATGTAACTTTACTCAGAATAATGAATGGTGCAAGGTAAAACAATACACTTGCCCAAACACAAACAGACGAACATTAACTTTTACGCACAGGCAAGAAACAGCACCCGTCGAAATAACCAGTATACAAGATATTACCGAACATGACATAAAACAATCCCACACAACACCATGAGGGAAACAGAGGGTTAAATACATAGACAATAATTAGGGGAATGAAGCACAGGTGTGTAGAAACAAAGACAAAACAAATGGAAAATGAAAAGTGGATCAGCATTGGCTAGTAGACCGGCGACGCAGAGTGCCGAGCGCCGCCCAAACATGGTAAGGAACCGACTTCGGCTAAAGTCGTGACATTATTGCCTTACCTTCCTTATCCTATCTCATTTGCACACCCTGTATATAGACTTCTTCAACTGTATTATTGACTGTATGTTTGTTTATTCTATGTGTAACTCTGTGTTGTTGTATGTGTCGAACTGCTTTGCTTTGTCTTGACCAGGTCGCAGTTGTAAATTAGAACTTGTTCTCAACTAGCCTACCTGGTTAAATAAAGGTTAAATAAAAAAAGTATAATTATAATTATCACGGGGTGCATCACAATACTCTCTGAGATAATGCATCTTTTCAAATGAAATGAACTCAGTTGCTAAGCTGTGATGTGTGTGTGTCTGTGAATATGTGTTTGTTGTATGTGTGTGCTGTCTTTTGCAGAACAATATACCAGAACCTCATGTTTTCCCTCCTCATAATGCTCTCATAAACATCAAAGCAGCCTGTTGTTTTATATGGAAAACATCCCGGGCTTTATTGAATCAACAAGGAAATTGTCATTTTGTGGTGTTAGCAATGTCAGCACCATGTTATCTGAGAAGAGGGCAGTTAACCAGGGGTGAAACATCTTTCTGCCTGTTTAAACCCCAAAACACACTCAGTCACTCACTCTCACGTTGCACTGATAAGAACCCACTGTATTACTGCTCTAGCTGAGGTTTTACTGTATACTGTGGCAAGAAAAAGTATGTGAACCCTTTGGAAATACCTGGATTTCTGCATAAATTGGTCAAAGTATGTATTCTGATCTCCATCTAGGTCACAACAATAGACAAACAGTCTGCTTAAACTAATAACAGAAAAACAATTATATGTTTTCATGTCTTTATTGAACACACCTCATAAACATTCACAGTGTCGGGCGGAAAAAGTATGTGAACCCTTGGATTTATCTTCTTCAGGCTGGCTGCAGGGTGAATATTGAAAAAACTGGAAAATATGCGCACATTTTCAAACGGCCTCTTAAGAAATTTTTGATATTCCAATATGCATATATTTACTATTATTGGATAGAAAACAGTCTACAGTTTCTAAAAACGTTTGAATTATTGCTCTAAGTTGAACAAAACTATTTTTACAGCCCATTTCCTATCCAGAATTGAGATTTCCAAAATGCGGTGTCTCTCTTTAAGACCTTGTCTATAAAAGGTCATTACACTTAGGACCGTAGAAACACGTCACACGCCTTCATGTGGGTGTAATGCGGAAGTGAGAATTGAAAGGAGTCGAATATCTCGTCCATGGACTGAATACCACACCTTCTTGTGAGACCTGCGCAGTTAAAAAAAAATTCCGGGCGCGAGGCAGAATTTAGACTCGGCTCCTGGAAGAAGCTCGATAACGGTGAATATGATCTCTTGCTACGATATTATTTGATACATGTCACAAAATCATCCTAAAGTATGTTTTTTCAATATACTTTAATTATATTATTGCAATTTATTCTCGACTTTAGACGTGATGTTTTGGAATAATTTTTTGAAGACAGAAAGATTAGCGCCGCACAGCCGTGGTGCTTGCTAACCAAAGAGGGAAATATTTCGTTCTGGAACCCAACTAAAGACTTTACTGGACATTGGACCCCGTTACAACATTCTGATGGAATATCAACAAAGATAAGGACCCAATTTGGGATGCTTTTTCATATATCTGTCGAACTGTTCTATGCTAACTGTGCTAACTGTGCTAGGCTAGCGCTTGACTAGAATCAATGCTGCCTTATGCTAGCTTATGTTGTTAGCTAATATAAAGATATATTGTGTTTTCGCTGTAAAACACTTCAAAAATCGGAAATATTGGCTCTATTCACACGATATCTGTCTTTCATTAGCTATCCACCATATGTTTTTCTGAAATGTTTTATGAGGTGTAATTAGTAGTTGACGTTGGTGTCTGTATTTTCTCTGGCTACTCCCGTCTGATTTCAGACTAGCTATGCTGTAGCATTTATGGTAGCATCAATGTAAAACTGATTTATAGCTAAAATATGCACATTTTATGAACAAAACATAGATTTATTGTGTAACATGTTATATGACTGTCATCTGAGGTAGTTTTTTCTGGGTTCTTTAGGTTGGTTTTAGGTTATTTCGGTTGGCTTGTGCATGCTACTTGAATCATAATTCATACATCATAATCATAATCATACGTGTCTGTCCACTTTTGTATTTGGTGGTGAGCTAACATAAATATATGTGGTGTTTTCTCTGTAAAACATTAAAAAAATCGGACATGTTGGCTGGATTGACAAGATGTTTATCTTTCAAATGCTTTATTGGACTTGTTAATGTGTGAAAGTTAAATATTTTTAAAAAATAGATTTTGAATTTCGCGCCCTGCAGCTGTTGTCATTTTCGTTCCGACATCGGGTTTGCAGCCCAAACAGGTTTAATAACTGGTTGACTCTTCTTTGGCAGAAATAACCTCAACCAAACGTTTTCTGTAGTTGCGGATCAGTCCTGCACAATGGTCAGGAAGAATTCTGGACCATTCCTCATTACAAAACTGTTTCACAGTTCCACAATATTCATAGGATGTCTGGTGTGAACCGTTCTCTTGAGGTCATGTCACAGCATCTCAATCGGGTTGAGGTCAGGACTGACTGGGCCACTCCAGAAGGCGGATTTTCTTCTGTTCAAGCCATTCTGTTGTTGATTTACTTCTGTCTTTTGGTTGTTGTCCTGTTGTGTCACCTAACTTCTGTGGAGCTTCAATTGGCAGACATTATCCTGCAAATGTCTTAAAAATCTTGGAGAAAAAAAATTCCGTTGATGATAGCAAGCTGTCCAGGCCCTGAGGCAGCAAAGCAGCTCCAAACCATGACGCTCCCTCCACCGTAGTTTACAGTTGGGATGAGGTTTTGATGTTGGTGTGCTGTGCCTTTTTTTCTCCACACATAGTGTTGTGTGTTCCTTCCAAACACCACAACTTTAGTTTCATCTGTCCACAGAATATTTTGCCAGTAGCCCTGTGAAACATCCAGGCAAACTTTTTTTTGGACAGCAGTGGCTTCTTCCATGGTGTCCTCCCATGAACACCATTCCTGTTTAGGGGTTCACATACCTTTTCTAACCTACACTGTGAATGTTTAATTGATGTATTCAATATCGACAATAAATATATAATAATTTGTGTATTGTTAGTTTAAGCACCCTGTGTTTGTCTATTGCTGTGACTTAGATGAAGATCAGATTTTATGTCAAATATATGCAGAAATCCAGGTAATTCCAAAGAGTTCACATACTTTTTCTTGCCACTGTAGTTAGTTGGTCTTGCACCTAGAGAGTGATGAAATGGGTCTGTTTGTCTGCAGTTCAGTGCCTCTTCCTCCAGGCTTCTCTTTCTTCTAGCTCAGTGAAGTTCACTCAGGGAGAGACGAATCCCACTGGGACCAGGAGGAAGAGGGGCGCTTAGGAGAGACCCCGGTTGTGCTGGTGGAGGCTCTGGTAGAACTCCCTGTCTCTCCCAGCGGTCCATTGTCTGGACAACACGGTCCATGGCGGTGCCAAGATGGGGGAGCATTGCTGCGTGCTCCTGGATGCGCTCCTCCACCCCTATACCCGGTATACCTTCTCCTGCTGACTCCACAGTTTGGGTCCGTAATTCTGTAATGAGGTGCGTACTGGCGGCAGAGAAGTCAGGCTCAGGAGAGCGAAAACTGATTTACAATGGTGTCGTTTATTAAACATAAACCACGTTAACAGAACAATACATGAAATGGGTCAAACAAAACCCAGTAATCACCAGCATAACGTGCACAAGCACTACATGGAACAATTACGGACAAGGACATGGGGGGGAACAGAGGGTTAAATACACAACATGTAATTGATGGAATTGGAACCAGGTGTGATGGAAGACAAGACAAAACCAATGGAAAATGAAAAGTGGATTGGCGATGGCTAGAAGGTTGGTGACGTCGACTGCCGAACGCCGCCCGAACAAGGAGAGGGACCAACTTCAGCGGATGTCGTGACAGTTGTTTTCACTGAGGAAATGTAGGAGTCTGCTGTTGATGATAATGCGGAGGATCTCTCTCTGTCTCTCTGCTTCATTCTTTGAAGTGTTTGATATACTTTACATACACTCCCATCTTTCAAATAACAGATACACTCTGCATAGCAGAGCAAAATGCTCTCCTTTTCATCAATGTCGCTCTCTGAACATCTTTCGGTAATATATGTAATGAATCCATATTGATTTAGGGAAAGGGAGCGGGACAATGTTCTTCCTGCGTATTGATCATCAATCCATAACATGCTGTTGGCATTTGAAAGATACAAAACAATTAACTCTGTGAATGACGGAGACGGACTAATCTATCATAGCTCTACACCCAGATCCAGCCGTCTGTCCCACTCCTTCAACCTCACCCCCTTTCTTTTTATTAATGTTGTTCCGTCTCTCTCTCTCCCCCTGTCTCTCTGAGCGATTCAAGTCAACTTCATAAGGACTGTTGACACTGTGTACAGTACAGAGAGAGGAACAGACCAGGGCATCAGCCTCTGGCCTTCAGGACCGCTACAGTACAGAGAGAGGAACAGACCAGGGCATCAGCCTTTGGCCTTCAGGACCGGTACAGTACCGAGAGAGGAACAGACCAGGGCATCAGCCTCTGGCCTTCAGGACCGCTACAGTACAGAGAGAGGAACAGACCAGGGCATCAGCCTCTGGCCTTCAGGACCGGTACAGTACAGAGAGAGGAACAGACCAGGGCATCAGCCTCTGGCCTTCAGGACTGCTACAGTACAGAGAGAGGAACAGACCAGGGCATCAGCCTCTGGCCTTCAGGACCGGTACAGTACAGAGAGAGGAACAGAACAGGGCATCAGCCTCTGGCCTTCAGGACCGCTACAGTACAGAGAGAGGAACAGAACAGGGCATCAGCCTCTGGCCTTCAGGACCGGTACAGTACAGAGAGAGGAACAGACCAGGGCATCAGCCTCTGGCCTTCAGGACCGCTACAGTACAGAGAGAGGAACAGACCAGGGCATCAACCTCTGGCCTTCAGGACCGCTACAGTACAGAGAGAGGAACAGACCAGGGCATCAGCCTCTGGCCTTCAGGACCGCTACAGTACAGAGAGAGGAACAGACCAGGGCATCAACCTCTGGCCTTCAGGACCGCTACAGTACAGAGAGAGGAACAGACCAGGGCATCAGCCTCTGGCCTTCAGGACCGCTACAGTACAGAGAGAGGAACAGACCAGGGCATCAACCTCTGGCCTTCAGGACCGCTACAGTACAGAGAGAGGAACAGACCAGGGCATCAGCCTCTGGCCTTCAGGACCGCTACAGTACAGAGAGAGGAACAGTGTGTGTTTTATTGCTTCGCTGTGTAAATTAATTATTTTGATGGCGGAAATGTTTGTGTGAAAACAGCCAGTCTTCTAGGCACTCCAATAATTGTGTTGTCTGACACACAGCTGGTGCACAACGCTAACTCCTAATTCTTCCAAATGTTTTAATCAACTTTCTCTTTGAAAAAGCTCCAATACTTATAAATGCTTAACCCTTCGTCTCTCCTCTGTCTGGTGACTGAATAATCAGTGAGGGCGTTTGCCGAGCACTGTCCCGAGCTGCAGTTCGTAGGCTTCATGGGCTATTCTGTGATGTCACTGGGTGTCATCCGTCTTACTGAGGTGAGTAGACTTCACAAAATGGCAGACGTTTTCTGATGAAGCTGTGGAAATTATATTCTTCAATGTTTGTTGTTTTCTTTTAAATTGTCAGGCTGTTTTTGGAGAACACCTGGCTCAATTCATGTTGAATAAGTAAATACATTACCTGAATGAGCAGGAAATAATTTGTCCGTAAAAACACATTTTTATATTTAGAAATGAACAGTTATACAACAATGTGTTTGTTGAGGAAGGCATGCAACTTCATGAAACAGTTTAACTACAGGACTGAGTGTTTGTTGAGGAAGGCATGCAACTTCCTGAAACAGTTTAACTACAGGACTGAGTGTTGTTGAGGAATGCATGCAACTTCCCGAAACAGTTTAACTACAGGACTGAGTGTTTGTTGAGGAAGGCATGCAACTTCCCGAAACAGTTTAACTACAGGACTGAGTGTTTGTTGAGGAAGGCATGCAACTTCCCGAAACAGTTTAACTACAGGACTGAGTGTTTGTTGAGGAAGGCATGCAACTTCATGAAACAGTTTAACTACAGGACTGAGTGTTGTTGAGGAAGGCATGCAACTTCCTGAAACAGTTTAACTACAGGACTGAGTGTTTTTGAGGAAGGCATGCAACTTCCCGAAACAGTTTAACTACAGGACTGAGTGTTGTTGAGGAAGGCATGCAACTTCATGAAACAGTTTAACTACAGGACTGAGTGTTGTTGAGGAATGCATGCAACTTCCCGAAACAGTTTAACTACAGGACTGAGTGTTGTTGAGGAAGGCATGCAACTTCCTGAAACAGTTTAACTACAGGACTGAGTGTTTTTGTAACTTTCAAAGTTAACTTTAAATCTCCTGAAAGCTTAATGAGAAGAATCCTAATACAACACCCTGCTGTTTGACTATTACCATGCTAATGAGAAGGGCTTCATGGTTAAAGATATCAGTAACACGCAACACACTGAATGGAACCTTTCAGGCAATTCTGTTTTCTGTTTCAGTACTACTATTTCCTCTTCTCCACCTGTAATGAATTGATGTGTGTGTGTTGGTGTCTGTGTGTGTGTTGATGTCTGTGTGTTGATGTGTGTGTGTGTGTGTGTGTGTGTGTGTGTGTGTGTGTGTGTGTGTGTGTGTGTTGGTGTGTGTGTGTTGGTGTGTGTGTGTTTGTGCGTGTGTGTTGGTGTGTGTGTGTTGGTGTCTGTATTGGTGTGTGTGTGTGTGTCTGTGTCGGTGCATGTGTGTGCGCCTTCTCAAATGCAATTACACGTATGTTAATGAGAGGAGAAGCCTGATGCTGTGCCTCATTATTAGATTAAACAGCAGATGAATTTATTTTCACGGTCTGACCGATCAACCGAGCTGTTTTGGTTTGACCTTCGCCACGCCGCTTTAGCGAAATATAATGATGCCAACAATTCATTATCATATTAGCATAGGCCCTACCTGCAGGTAATTGGGGGAAGTGAACCCACGCTAGATAAGTGAACGTTATCCCTGCGTGTTCATTGAAGTTACTCTTCTTTAGAAAATCCGGTAAAGGTAAGCAAACAGGAGGTGCAGTATCTGTGTATGAGTGTATGGCTGTGTGTCACCTTACTCCCCAGTTCACTGGTTTCACGCCAACACCATAGTAACTCCCTCTCTGTCTCTCACTGTCCGTCTCCCCTCTCTGTCTCTCTCTGTCCGTCTCCCCTCTCTGTCTCTCTCTGTCCGTCTCCCCTCTCTGTCTCTCTGTCCGTCTCCCCTCTCTGTTTCTCTCTGTCCGTTGCCTCTCTCTGTCCTTCTCCCCTCTCTGTCTCTATCTGTCCATCTCCTCTCTCTGTCTGTCTCCCCTCTCTGTCTCTCTATCCGTCTCCCCTCTCTGTTTCTCTCTGTCCGTCTCCTCTCTCTGTCCGACTACCCTCTCTGTTTCTCTCTGTCCGTTTCCCTTCTCTGTTTCTATCTGTCCATCTCCTCTCTGTCCGTCTACCCTCTCTGTCTCTCTCTGTCCGTCTCCCCTCTCTGTCTCTCTGTCTGTCTCCCCTCTCTGTCTCTCTCTGTCCATCTCTACGTCTCCGCTCTCTGTCCGTCTCCCCTCTCTTCTCTCTGTCTCTATCTGTCCGTCTCCCCTCTCTGTCTCCCTCTGTCCGGCTCCTCTCTCTGATCGTCTACCCTATCTGTCTCTCTGTCTGTCTCCCCTCTCTGTTTCTCTCTGTCAGTCTCCTCTCTCTGTCCGTCTCCCCTCTCTGTTTCTCTCTGTCCGTCTCCCCTCTCTGTCTCTCTGTCCGTCTCCTCTCTCTGTCTCTCTCTGTCCGTCTCCCCTCTCTGTCTCTCTCTGTCTGTGTCCTCTCTCTGTCTCGCTCTGTCCATCTACCCTCTCTGTCTCTCTCTGTCCGTCTCCCCTCTCCTCTCTCTGTCTCTCTCTGTCCATCTCCACTTTCTATCTCTCTCTGTCCGTCTCCCCTCTCTATCTGTCCATCTCCTCTCTCTGTCCGTCTCCCCTCTCTGTCCGTCTCCCCTCTCTCTGTCTCTATCTGTCCGTCTCATCTCTCTATCCGTCTCCCCTCTCTGTCCGTCTCCCCTCTCTGGCTCTACCTGTCCGTCTCCCCTCTCCTCTCTCTGTCCGTCTCCCCTCTCTGTCTCTATCTGTCCGTCTCCCCTCTCCTTTCTCTGTCCCTCTCCCCTCTCCGTCTCTCACCTCTCTCTTTCTGTCTCCCTTCTCTGTCTCTCTCTCTCTGTCCATCTCCCCTCTCTGTCTCACTCTGTCCATCTCCATCTCCACGTCTCCGCACTCTGTCCGTCTCCCCTCTCCTCTCTCTGTCTCTATCTGTCCATGTCTCCCCTCTCTCTTCCCGTCTCCCTTCTTTGTCTCTCTCTGCCGTCTCCCCTCTCTGTCTCACTCTGTCCATCACCCCCCTCTGTCTCTCTATGTCTGTCTGTCTCCCCTCTCTGTCTCTACCTGTCCGTCTCCCCTCTCTGTCTCTACCTGTCCGTCTCCCCTCTCCTCTCTCTGTCCGTCTCCCCTCTCCGTCTCTCACCTCTCTCTGTCCGTCTCCCCTCTCCCCTCTCTGTCTCACTCTGTCCATCTCCATCTCCACGTCTCCGCACTCTGTCCGTCTCCCCTCTCCTCTCTCTGTCTCTATCTGTCCATGTCTCCTCTCTTTCTTCCCGTCTCCCTTCTCTGTCTCTCTCTGCCGTATTCCCTCTCTGTCTCTCTCTGTCCATCACCCCCCTCTGTCTCTCTCTGTCTGTCTCCCCTCTCTGTCTCTCTCTGTTTGTCACCCCTCTCTGACTCTCTCTGTCCGTCTGCCCTCTTTGTCTCTCTCTCTGTCCGTCTCCACTCTCTGTCTCTCTCTGTCCATCACCCCCCTCTGTCTCTCTCTATCTGTCTCCCCTCTCTGTCTCTCTCTGTCCATCTCCCCTCTCTATCTCTCTCTGTCCGTCTCCCTTCTCTGTCTCTCTATCTGTCCGTCTCCCCTCTCTGTCTCTCTCTGTCCATCTCCCCTTTCTGTGTCTCTCTGTCCTTCTCCCCTCTGTCTCTCTCTGTTCGTCTCCACCTCTCTCTCCCTCCTTTTTTTCTCTCTCCCTCTCTGTCTCTCTCTGTCTCTCTCCCTCTCTGTCTCTCTCTGTCTCTCTCCCTCTCTGCCTCTCTCTGACTAATCTGCTGTGGTAATTTATCTGCGTTTAGACTTTAATTCCTCGTCTCATTCAGCCTCGTTCAGCAGCCATAGGAAATATTCCTTTGCTTGGAATCGTTGCATTTCTTATGACTCAGAGGACCTCTTCCCTCGTTCCATCTCTCCCCTCTCCTGGCTCGTTCTGTCTTTTTTCACACTCGTTCCTATCAGTGACGCTCTTCCTAACGCTCCCGAGTTATCAGGAAAAGTCCGTTACTTCTCTCCTATTGGTCTCTATTAATTTACCTTTAATAGTCTTTTTAGCCACTTCTGAGAAATTATCTTGCGAGCGGGAATCAATTTAAGTAGAATTTTTATCAAGTGAGCTGCCAATCCAAGTAGCTCATCACAAGGGTTTATAGTTGAATAGAATGTTAAGTGAAATTTAAGTGAAATATGTGAACTATGCTCAATTTGGATACCAATGTCTTGTGGTGAACAGCATTTCAGGGCCATGGGAACTTTGTCTGTGTTAACGCTGTATTGTGAGGTGCAACCTTGATCCTTGTTGAGTTGACAGAGCTTGTGTAGTGTCAATGGGTATGTTGATGTTGGTTGTCATATAACAAGGCATGGTAATGCATACAGGATACGTTTTTTTGGTGTGTGTTCGTTTGTGTGTATGTGTGTTCGTTTGTGTGTATGTGTGTTCGTTTGTGTGTATGTGTGTTCGTTTGTGTGTATGTTTGTTCGTTTGTGTGTATGTGTGTGTGTTTGTGTGTATGTGTGTTTGTTTGTGTGTATGTGTGTTTGTTTGTGTGTATGTATGTTTGTTTGTGTGTATGTATGTTTGTTCGTTTGTGTGTATGTGTGTTTGTTTGTGTGTGTGTGTGTGTGTGTGTGTGTGTGTGTGTGTGTGTGTGTGTGTGTGTGTGTGTGTGTGTGTGTGTGGGTATGTGGGTATGTGGGTATGTATGTACACTGCTCAAAAAAATAAAGGGAACACTTAAACAACACAATGTAACTCCAAGTGAATCACACTTCTGTGAAATCAAACTGTCCACTTAGGAAGCAACACTGATTGACAATAAATTTCACATGCTGTTGTGCAAATGGAATAGACAAAAGGTGGAAATTATAGGCAATTAGCAAGACACCCCCAAAAAAGGAGTGATTCTGCAGGTGGTGACCACAGACCACTTCTCAGTTCCTATGCTTCCTGGCTGATGTTTTGGTCACTTTTGAATGCTGGCGGTGCTCTCACTCTAGTGGTAGCATGAGACGGAGTCTACAACCCACACAAGTGGCTCAGGTAGTGCAGTTCATCCAGGATGGCACATCAATGCGAGCTGTGGCAAAAAGGTTTGCTGTGTCTGTCAGCGTAGTGTCCAGAGCATGGAGGCGCTACCAGGAGACAGGCCAGTACATCAGGAGACGTGGAGGAGGCCGTAGGAGGGCAACAACCCAGCAGCAGGACCGCTACCTCCGCCTTTGTGCAAGGAGGTGCACTGCCAGCGCCCTGCAAAATGACCTCCAGCAGGCCTCTCTTTGGGGTCGAGGGGTCACTCTTGAGGAAGGTCGGGGGTCGGACCACAGAGGTGGAGCCGTAATGGATGAGGTGTGTGTGAGGTTGGACCAACACAGCTGGAGTTTGACCCTTTTGTTCTAGTGACTGTGTGAACGTGTCTTTGTTTTTGAGACTCTGTGAATGTGTCTGTGTTCTAGTGACTGTGTGAATGTGTCTGTGTTCAAGTGTCGGTGTTTTAGTGAATTTGTGAACGTGTCTGTGTTCTAGTGACTGTGGGAAGGTGTCTGTGTTCTAGTGACTGTGTGAACGTGTCTGTGTTCTAGTGACTGTGTGAACGTGTCTGTGTTCTAGTGACTGTGTGAACGTGTCTGTGTTCTAGTGACTGTGTGAACGTGTCTGTGTTCTAGTGACTGTGTGAACGTGTCTGTGTTCTAGTGACTGTGTGAACGTGTCTGTGTTCTAGTGACTGTGTGAATGTGTCTGTGTTCTAGTGACTGTGTGAACGTGTCTGTGTTCTAGTGACTGTGTGAATGTTTCTGTGTTCTAGTGACTGTGTGAACGTGTCTGTGTTCTAGTGACTGTGTGAATGTGTCTGTGTTCTAGTGACTGTGTGAACGTATCGGTGTTCTAGTGACTGTGTGACTGTGTCTGTGTTCTAGTGACTGTGTGAACGTGTCTGTGTTCTAGTGACTGTGTGAACGTGTCTGTGTTCTAGTGACTGTGTGAACGTGTCTGTGTTCTAGTGAACGTGTCTGTGTTCTAGTGACTGTGTGAATGTTTCTGTGTTCTAGTGACTGTGTGAATGTGTCTGTGTTCTAGTGACTGTGTGAACGTGTCTGTGTTCTAGTGACTGTGTGAACATGTCTGTGTTCTAGTGACTGTGTGACTGTGTCTGTGTTCTAGTGAACGTGTCTGTGTTCTAGTGACTGTGTGAATGTGTCTGTGTTCTAGTGACTGTGTGAATGTGTCTGTGTTCTAGTGAACGTGTCTGTGTTCTAGTGACTGTGTGAATGTGTCTGTGTTCTAGTGACTGTGTGAACATGTCTGTGTTCTAGTGACTGTGTGAACGTGTCTGTGTTCTAGTGACTGTATGAATGTGTCTGTGTTCTAGTGACTGTGTGAATGTGTCTGTGTTCTAGTGAACGTGTCTGTGTTCTAGTGACTGTGTGAATGTGTCTGTGTTCTAGTGACTGTGTGAACATGTCTGTGTTCTAGTGACTGTGTGACTGTGTCTGTGTTCTAGTGACTGTGTGAATGTGTCTGTGTTCTAGTGACTGTGTGACTGTGTCTGTGTTCTAGTGAACGTGTCTGTGTTCTAGTGACTGTGTGAATGTGTCTGTGTTCTAGTGACTGTGTGAATGTGTCTGTGTTCTAGTGACTGTGTGAATGTGTCTGTGTCCTAGTGACTGTGTGAATGTGTCTGTGTTCTAGTGACTGTGTGAATGTGTCTGTGTTCTAGTGACTGTGTGAACATGTCTGTGTTCTAGTGACTGTGTGACTGTGTCTGTGTTCTAGTGACTGTGTGAATGTGTCTGTGTTCTAGTGACTGTGTGAATGTGTCTGTGTTCTAGTGACTGTGTGAATGTGTCTGTGTTCTAGTGAACATGTCTGTGTTCTAGTGACTGTGTGAATGTGTCTGTGTTCTAGTGACTGTGTGAACGTGTCTGTGTTCTAGTGACTGTGTGAATGTGTCTGTGTTCTAGTGACTGTGTGAACGTGTCTGTGTTCTAGTGACTGTGTGACTGTGTCTGTGTTCTAGTGACTGTGTGAATGTGTCTGTGTTCTAGTGACTGTGTGAACATGTCTGTGTTCTAGTGACTGTGTGAACGTGTCTGTGTTCTAGTGACTGTGTGAACGTGTCTGTGTTCTAGTGACTGTGTGAATGTGTCTGTGTTCTAGTGACTGTGTGAACGTGTCTGTGTTCTAGTGACTGTGTGACTGTGTCTGTGTTCTAGTGAACGTGTCTGTGTTCTAGTGACTGTGTGAATGTGTCTGTGTTCTAGTGACTGTGTGAACGTGTCTGTGTTCTAGTGACTGTGTGAATGTGTCTGTGTTCTAGTGACTGTGTGAACGTGTCTGTGTTCTAGTGACTGTGTGAATGTGTCTGTGTTCTAGTGACTGTGTGAATGTGTCTGTGTTCTAGTGACTGTGTGACTGTGTCTGTGTTCTAGTGAACGTGTCTGTGTTCTAGTGACTTTGTGAACGTGTCTGTGTTCTAGTGACTGTGTGACTGTGTCTGTGTTCTAGTGACTGTGTGAATGTGTCTGTGTTCTAGTGACTGTGTGAACATGTCTGTGTTCTAGTGACTGTGTGAACGTGTCTGTGTTCTAGTGACTGTGTGAACGTGTCTGTGTTCTAGTGACTGTGTGAACGTGTCTGTGTTCTAGTGACTGTGTGAACGTGTCTGTGTTCTAGTGACTGTGTGAACGTGTCTGTGTTCTAGTGACTGTGTGAATGTGTCTGTGTTCTAGTGACTGTGTGAACGTGTCTGTGTTCTAGTGACTGTGTGAATGTGTCTGTGTTCTAGTGACTGTGTGAATGTGTCTGTGTTCTAGTGACTGTGTGAATGTGTCTGTGTTCTAGTGACTGTGTGAATGTGTCTGTGTTCTAGTGACTGTGTGAACGTGTCTGTGTTCTAGTGACTGTGTGAACGTGTCTGTGTTCTAGTGACTGTGTGAATGTGTCTGTGTTCTAGTGACTGTGTGAATGTTTCTGTGTTCTAGTGACTGTGTGAACGTGTCTGTGTTCTAGTGAACGTGTCTGTGTTCTAGTGAATGTGTCTGTGTTCTAGAGACTGTGTGAACGTGTCTGTGTTCTAGTGACTGTGTCAATGTGTCTGTGTTCTAGTGAACGTGTCTGTGTTCTAGAGACTGTGTGAACGTGTCTGTGTTCTAGTGACTGTTGAATGTGTCTTTGTTCAAGTGACTGTGTGAACGTGTCTGTGTTCTTGTGACTGTGTGAATGTGTCTGTGTTCTAGTGACTGTGTGAATGTGTCTGTGTTCTAGTGACTGTGTGAATGTGTCTTTGTTCTAGTGACTGTGTGAACGTGTCTGTGTTCTAGTGACTGTGTGAATGTGTCTGTGTTCTAGTGACTGTGTGAATGTGTCTGTGTTCTAGTGACTGTGTTCTAGTGACTGTGTGAACGTGTCTTTGTTTTAGAGACTGTGTGAATGTGTCTGTGTTCTAGTGAATGTGTCTTTGTTCTAGTGACTGTGTGAATGTGTCTGTGTTCTAGTGACTGTGTGAATGTGTCTGTGTTCTAGTGACTGTGTGAATGTGTCTGTGTTCTAGTGACTGTGTGAATGTGTCTGTGTTCTAGTGACTGTGTGAATGTGTCTGTGTCCTAGTGACTGTGTGAATGTGTCTGTGTTCTAGTGACTGTGTGAATGTGTCTGTGTCCTAGTGACTGTGTGAATGTGTCTGTGTTCTAGTGACTGTGTGAATGTGTCTGTGTTCTAGTGACTGCGTGAATGTGTCTGTGTTCTAGTGACTGTGTTCTAGTGACTGTGTGAACGTGTCTTTGTTTTAGAGACTGTGTGAATGTGTCTGTGTTCTAGTGATTGTGTGAATGTGTCTGTGTTCTAGAGACTGTGTGAACGTGTCTGTGTTCTAGTGACTGTGTGAACGTCTCTGTGTTCTAGTGACTGTGTGAACGTATCGGTGTTCTAGTGACTGTGTGACTGTGTCTGTGTTCTAGTGACTGTGTGAACGTGTCTGTGTTCTAGTGACTGTGTGACTGTGTCTGTGTTCTAGTGACTGTGTGAACGTGTCTGTGTTCTAGTGACTGTGTGAATGTGTCTGTGTTCTAGTGACTGTGTGAATGTTTCTGTGTTCTAGTGACTGTGTGAACGTGTCTGTGTTCTAGTGACTGTGTGAACGTGTCTGTGTTCTAGTGACTGTGTGAATGTGTCTGTGTTCTAGTGACTGTGTGAACGTGTCTGTGTTCTAGTGACTGTGTGAACGTGTCTGTGTTCTAGTGACTGTGTGACTGTGTCTGTGTTCTAGTGAACGTGTCTGTGTTCTAGTGACTGTGTGAATGTGTCTGTGTTCTAGTGACTGTGTGAATGTTTCTGTGTTCTAGTGACTGTGTGAACGTGTCTGTGTTCTAGTGACTGTGTGAACGTGTCTGTGTTCTAGTGACTGTGTGAACGTGTCTGTGTTCTAGTGACTGTGTGACTGTGTCTGTGTTCTAGTGAGCGTGTCTGTGTTCTAGTGACTGTGTGAATGTGTCTGTGTTCTAGTGACTGTGTGAATGTTTCTGTGTTCTAGTGAGCGTGTCTGTGTTCTAGTGACTGTGTGAATGTGTCTGTGTTCTAGTGACTGTGTGAACTTGTCTTTGTTTTAGTGACTGTTTGAATGTGTCTGTGTTTTAGTGACTGTGTGAACGTGTCTGTGTTCTAGTGACTGTGTGAACGTGTCTTTGTTTTAGTGACTGTGTGAACGTGTCTGTGTGCCCTTGTATGTGTTTTAATTAAAAACTGTGAAAAACAACAGATTCCCTTTACTCTGCTTTCTCTTTCTCTCTCTCTGAACTATAGCAGCCTAGACCTCAATCTGCTTCACACTTCCTTTGAAAGCTGAGACGCAGTGAGACCATCCCCTCCCCACATCTAACAGTGTCATTATCAATGTAGAGGGAGAAAACACACTGATAGCCTTCCATTACACCGACCCCTCCAACCCTGTCTGCATATGGTTCTAATAGAACATCAACACAACTCTCTCTTGTCTGTCTGTCTGTCAAACACACTGCAGTCATTTGGCAGTCCCTAACTCACGGCTGTCTGTCTGTCTGTCAAACACACTGCAGTCATTTGGCAGTCCCTAACTCACGGCTGTCTGTCTGTCAAACACACTGCAGTCATTTGGCAGTCCCTAACTCACGGCTGTCTGTCTGTCAAACACACTGCAGTCATTTGGCAGTCCCTAACTCACGGCTGTCTGTCTGTCTGTCAAACACACTGCAGTCATTTGGTAGTCCCTAACTCACGGCTGTCTGTATCAAACTCAGTCAGAGTAGTGTTCAGGACCAGAACACCTTCACTCTGCTGCCTTAGATGTCTCAGTGATGAGCTCCACTTTCCCCACAATTGCCTCATATTAGAGCTAGGACGATAAGCCGAAAATAATGCCTCAATGATGAGCTCCACTTTCCCCACAATTGCCTCATATTAGACCAAGGACGATAAACCGAAAATAACCCACCATTTATCGAGGACATATTTCTGATATCGATAATAACCATCGGTAGCCAGTTTACTAGAGGAATGTGAAGTTTGAAAAGAAATAGGCCTAAGCCTGCTAATATTGCTATTGCTAACAGGACAATCGAATCTCCGAGCTGAGAAAGTTAAAATCTGTTGTTCTGCCCCTGAACAAGGCAGTTAACCCTCTGTTCCCCGGTAGGCCGTCATTGTAAATAAGTTCCTAAACTACTACTATGTTCAATGTTATCAATTTTGTTTACCTTTATTTAACTAGCCAAGTCAGTTAAGGACACAGCAACAGATGTTTTACCTTGTTGGCTTTGGGATTAGAACCAGGGACTTTCGGTTACTGGCCCAATGCTCTAACCACCAGGTTGCATGCCTCCTCACATGTCACATCAGTCTCACATCAGCCTCCCCAGTGCTGCAGAATGTGGAGTGTGGAATGCCTTTGTGTGTGAGACTTCACGCCTTCAGGAAAGTCAGAGCCAGAGACAAAACAAAAGGTCTAATTCCTGAATGTGTCAGAAAGGAGCCATGCTGGAGACAATAATATATGTCCTTTTGTTTTGAGATGACATGTCTCTGGTATTAATTTGAGCCTTGAAAGAAAAGTTATTTTAAAGTGAGTCGGTCAAAGAACATTTAGGCTGAGCGATGGTTGGTGAGGAGGAGATTTTACGGTTCTGTTACAGCCTCATAATATTCTGGTATTTACCAAGAAATGTGGTAGCAATGGGCAGGCTCTGGTGCTTGATTGACTTACAATTGATTTAATTAACTGGAATTGTGTGTGTGTGTGTGTTAGAGAGGGAAACAGAGACACACACACACACACATGCACAAAGAACAAGACTGTTAGGCAGGAAGGCATCCACGCATGTAGGACTCCCCTTCTCTGGGGTTGGTGGAAGCCTCTGGTCACTTCTCCGGGCCTGGCTCCACGAGGGGGCAAAAGTGCCCTGAGTCTCTGGGGTTGGTGGAAGCCGCTGGTCACTTCTCCGGGCCTGGCTCCACGAGGGGGCAAAAGTGCCCTGAGTCTCTGGGGTTGGTGGAAGCCTCTGGTCCCTTCTCCGGGCCTGGCTCCACGAGGGGGCAAAAGTGCCCTGAGTCTCTGGGGTTGGTGGAAGCCGCTGGTCCCTTCTCCGGGCCTGGCTCCAGGAGGGGGCAAAAGTGCCCTGAGTCTCTGGGGTTGGTGGAAGCCGCTGGTCCCTTCTCCGGGCCTGGCTCCAGGAGGGGGCAAAAGTGCCCTGAGTCTCTTGGGTTGGTGGAAGCCGCTGGTCCCTTCTCCGGGCCTGGCTCCACGAGGGGGCAAAAGTGCCCTGAGTTGAAACTTCTGCCCCCTCAGTTTTAGTTTTATGTCCCTATAAAAATAATTGCTAAAATGTTCAAATGATTGACTGACAGGTTGACGCAAAATCTGTATCTCCGCTGCGCTGGGGGCTATTGAGGGCTATTGAAGCAACCGGGGCGGTTAGGAATAACTCCTTTGTGTTTCCATAAAAGCCGGGAAAAATGCTCCGTACAAATATTTGTTTTTGATTTATAAGGGCGGGTCAAGTTTACCGTTGAAGCTGCTTCACTCAACTCTGCCTCACGCCCAACAACTACATAGTTTAGTTAGCTTCTTAGCTGGCTGTAAAAAGCGTTATTAGCCTTAGCCTATTTAGCTAGCTCGAACCAGTTAATCTGCCACGATGGATAGTAGAAATTGGCTTCGCCAAAATACCCAAAGCATAAGGAGTTAGTAAGATATATGGAATCGTTTTAAGAAGGATCATTTTGCTATTTGGTTTTGAATTTTAAGACCCCTTGAAGTATAAAAAACAACAACATATACAACAATTTTATTTGATGAACAATTGTATTTGGCCGTACTGCTATTAGCCCATACAAACACATTGAATAACAGATTCACTACATAGAACAACAGATAGTCCCGCAAAAAATCTAAAGGAAATTTGTTCTGAAGTGTCTGTTCTATATCTGAGAGATACTGTGTAAGAAACATTTGTTTTTCGTTTTTTCACATAGTTTTAGCCCCTTATTTTTGGCACTAAACAGTGTGCACACAGTGTATTCAGAAAGTGTTCAGACCCTTTGACTTTTCCCACATTTTGTTACCTTACAGTCTTATTCTAAAATTGATTAAATCGTTTTTTTCTGTCACCAATCTACACACAATACCCCATAATGACAAAGTAAAAACAAAAACGAAGTATTCACACCCTTTACTCCGTACTTTGTTGAAGCACCTTCGGCAGTGATTACAGCCTTGAGTCTTCTTGGGTATGACGCTACAAGCTTGGCACACCTGTATTTGGGGTGTTTCTCCCATTCTTTTCTGCAGATCCTCTCAAGCTCTGTCAGGTTGGATGGGGAGCGTTGCTGCACAGCTATTTTCAGGTCTCTCTAGAGATGTTCGATTGGGTTCAATTCCATGCTTTGGCTGGGCTACTCAAGGACATTCAGACACTTCCCCCAAAGCCACTCCTGCGTTGTCTTGGCTGTGTGCTTAGGGTTGTTGCCCTTTTGGAAGGTGAACCTTCGTCCCAGTCTGAGGTCCTGAGCACTCTTGAGCAGGTTTTCATGAAGGATCTCTCTGTACTTGGCTCTGTTCATCTTTCCCTCGATCCTGACTAGTCTCCCAGTCCCTGCCGCTGTAAAACATCCCAACAGCATGATTCTGCCACCACCATGCTTCACCATAGGGATTGTGCCAGGTTTACTCCAGACTTGATGCTTGGCTTTCAGGCCAAAGAGTTCAATCTTGGTTTCATCAGACCAGAGAATCTTGTATGTCATGGTCTGAGAGTCCTTTAGGCTGTCATGGGATTTTCATGGGGGAGTGGCTTCTGCCTGGCCACTCTACCACAAAGGCCTGATTGGTGGAGTGCTGCAGAGATGGTTCCTTCTGGAAGGTTCTCCCATCTCCACAGAGGAACTCTGGAGCTCTGTCAGTGGCCATCGGGTTCTTGGTCACCTCTCTGACCAAGGCCCTTCTCCCCGATTACTCAGTTTGCCCGGGAGGCCAGCTCTAGGAAGGGTCTTGATGGTTCCAAAATTCTTCCATTTAAGAATGACGGAGGCCACTGTGCTCTTGCGGACCTTCAATGCTGCAGAATGTGTTGTTACCCTATCCCCAGGTCTGTGCCTCGACACAATCCTGTCTTGGAGCTCTATGGACAATTCCTTCGACCTCATGGCTTGGTTTTTGCTCTTACATGCACTGTCAACTGTGGAACCTTATATAGACAGGTGTGTGCCCTTCCAAATCGTGTCCAATCAATTGAATTTACCACAGGTTGACTCCAAACAAGTTGTAGAAACATCTCTAGGATGATCAATGGAAACAGGATGCACCTGAGCTAAATTTCTTGTCTCATAGCAAAGGCTCTGAATACTTTTTAAAATATTTAATACATTTGCAAAAATGTATAAAAAACATTTTTTTCTTTGTCATTATGGGGTATTGTGTGCAGATTGATAAGGGGAAACAAATGAATTAATACATTTTAGAATAAGGCTGTAACGTAGAAAAATTTGGGACAAGTCAAGTCTGAATACTTTCTGAATGTGCTGTATATACTGTACTTCAGACAGGTCTTGTGAGGCCTGTGGGCGTCCTAGAACAAAACAACTGACATGTACATGTTCGTTAGAGTCTCAGCTTTGCACAGCGGGTTCATATTAAACCGCTCGGATGCTACAGAGGTTGGCAGATCAACCGTATCGACTTCAGATGAGGCCAATACACGTGTGGGGGTTATAGAGCAAAACGGAAAACACCATCATGTTCGTGGGATCTCATCTTTCCATAGAGGGGTCATAATAGTTTGTCAGCCAAACCGTTCGGAAGCTCCTTACGATTTTGTGTGAAGATTTTTGGGATGTCTCATGGTCTGACAAATACCGCTCTAGCTCTGTCACTTTTCACCGCAGATGTGGTGGATTGAGACTTATCCAATGCAAAAAACATATCTCTAGCTTAAACTGGGGATTTTTTTTATTATGCCAATTAGATTTCCACGGGGGCGCTGACATCGACCTTGGGGGGTTAACCTGTTGGGGATGGGGGCGCTGTTTAGACTATTTATGCTAAGTGGGTAATTTTTGAAACGGCTTCCCACAAAATCCTTGATCGTACAATATGCATATTATTATTATTATTGGATAGAAAACAGTCTATAGTTTCTATAGGAGTTGAAATTTTGTCTCTAAGTGGAACAGAGCCCATTCTACAGCAATTTCCCTGACATGGAGTCAGATTTGAGAAATGTTGGCCACTCTTCTGAAGTCATTTAAAAGGGCACTGTCGTTGCTATGACTATACGGACACTTCTTACGTCTTCCCCTGGATGCCTTTACGTGATGACGATTCCAACGGGGTCGATTGCGCGTTCACAGGCCCTACAAATGAAAAAACCCTGAAGCTAGTCATTCTTTGGGAGCTGCGTCATGAGCCTAGAGGACACCGGCGCGCACCTGTTCCAAGCGTTAGTTTAGCCTGTTATATTTCTCCGGTCATCTTTTCACTCGTTTTAGGAGTTAAAAACATCATAAGGTAGTTAATTTAAGGCGTTTTATAGCAATTTATATCCGTTTAGTGCGATTTTGGGACATTTATTTTTGCAACGATGTGAAAAGTTGGGCACGCTTTTCAGTTCATCCCGAACGCAGTTGACATTTCCACATGGCAAGAGGACAGCTTTCCACCAAAAGACGATTTCTCCCAAGAAAGGATCCTTTGCCCAAGATACTGATGGAAGAACAGCTCAAGGTAGGACATTTTTATTATGATAAATCGTGTTTCTGTCGAAACATTTTAGTGGCTTAGGACGCCATGTTTTTTGACGTAGCTTCGCTTGGCGCAAACTGTATTGAAAAGTAAGGATAAATTAAAAAATGTAATAACGCAATTGTATTAAGAATTAAATTGTCTATCAATCCCTGTCCACCCTATATTTTTTAGTCACGTTTATGAGTATTTATGTATAAGAGTAGATCACTGTCTAAGTGGCGCAAGGACATTTTCTGACCAGCTGAGCTACATTTCACATTGTCTAACCATGATTTTGGTGGCTAAATATAAACATTTTCGATCAAACTCTATATGGATTGTGTAATATGATGTTACAGGAGTGTCATCTGAAGAATTCTGAGAAGGTTAGTGAAAAAATTAATATATTTTTGGCGATGTTGACGTTATCGCTCTCTTTGGCTAGAATCAATGCTGGGCTGCTATGTGCTATGTGCTATGCTAATATAACGATTTATTGTGTTTTCGCTGTAAGACACTTAGAAAATCTGAAATATTGTCTGTATTCACAGGATCTGTGTCTTTCGATTCGTGTATGCTGTGTATTTTTACGAAATGTTTGATGATTAGTAGTTAGGTAAACACGTTGCTCATTGTAATTATTCTAGTCCATTTGTGATGGTGGGTGCAATTGTAAACTATGCCATCTACCTGAAATATGCACTTTTTTCTAACAAAACCTATCCCATACCATAAATATGTTATCAGACTGTCATCTAATGAGTTTTTTTGTTGGTTAGGGGCTATAAATATCTTAGTTTAGCCGAATTGGTGATGGCTACTGGTGTTGGTGGACAAATAAAAGATGGTGGATTATGCTAATGTGTTTTTAGGTAATAGATGTACATCTTTACATATTGTGTCTTCCCTGTAAAACATTTTAAAAATCGGAAATGTTGACTGGATTCACAAGATCTGTGTCTTTCATTAGCTGTATTGGACTTTAATGTGTGAAAGTTAAATATTTTAAAAAAATATTTTTTTTGAATTTCGCGGCACTGGTTTTTCAGTGGGGGGGGGGGGGGTGTGCCGCTAGCGCCACGCTGATCCTAGACAGGTTAAGGAGGATCTTACAAGAAGATTTCGGGGAGAATGGAATTATGGATTACTCAGAAAGTTCCTCAGAGCATCAAGGAGGCTGCAACTCTTCTGAAAAGGTAAGAAATAATCTAGCTGCTTGGTTTTTGTAAAAATCTTGGTGATATAGCCAATGGTGTCATTTCAGCAGAAACCTAGAGTACAGAATGGCAAAATGATTTCCTTAGCCACCAGCCTAGATTTTCAACGACCTTCCTTTAGTGTGTAGGGTGCTGTCCATGGTGCTGAAAGAGTGCAGGAAAGATTTTGCGGCAACCTGTCACTTCTTGGTCAAAAGCACTCAATGGTTTTGGCATTTGAACTTCATGTTTATTGTGGTATAGCGTGAAATTAGCAGAATTTGTAACGGCTGTCGCTCTCCTCATCCTCAGACGAGGAGAGGAGAGAAGGATCATCAGACCAATACGCAGCATTTGGGAAATAAGCCATCTCTTTATTTGCAATGATGATGGCAACACGAAAAAACCAAAACACTTACGAAATAACAAAACAAGAAAAACGAAGTAGACGAAACCTGCACATAAACTTACATAACTAAACGTAACACTTACGGACAGGAACAGACTACATCGAAATGACACGAACAACCGAACAGTCCCGTATGGTGCAAACATAACACAAACAAGGAAGACAATCACCCACAAACAAACAGTGAGAACGCCCTACCTAAATATGACTCTTAATTAGAGGAAAACGCAAACCACCTGCCTCTAATCAAGAGCCATACCAGGCAACCCAAAACCAACATAGAAACAGATAACATAGACTGCCCACCCAAAACTAACGCCCTGACCAATTACACATACAAAAACAACATAAAACTGGTCAGGACCATTACAGAATTCAATATAATTCAAATGCAAGAACCCCCCAAAATTCAGCCCCCTCACCTATTTCAACTGCCCCTTTAGTCACTTTATCCTGGTGCCTGGTCTGACTGGAACAGACAAATACACAATCAAAGTGAGCCCTGCGAGCCAACCCTTCACTCAAAGATTGCCCCAGAACACACACAGGACTGGGAGGGAGGGAGGGAGGGAGACAGGGAGGGAGGGAGAGGAGACAGGGAGGGAGGGAGAGGAGACGCGAGGGAGGGAGGGGAGAGGAGAGGGAACGAGGTAGGGGAGAGTGGAGGGAGAGGAGGGAGGGAAGGTGAGGCGGGGATGGTGAGGAGGTAAAGAGAAGGAAGATGGGATGAATAATAACAATTGTATTCTCAGCCATGGGGTGGAGAGGGAGAATGATGTAGCAACAGGGTAAATGGAGAATGATGTAGCAACAGGGTAAATGGAGAATGCATAATTTCGGGGTGCTTCAAGAACAGTAATCCTTTCTGTCGTCCAACCTGGGGATTGAGGAAAGAGGTGGTGTAGAGAGAGAGTGAGGGTGGGTGTGTGTGCATTCACAGGGGAGTGCTACTAAGTTAGAATACGCATAATACACAAGGTATGACTGCAATCCAAGCTTTGGTTTAGTTTCCGTAGCACTGTTTCCACATGCTAACGTTTTAGCATTTGTGGCACGTATCCCATTCAAGTCAAATTAATCCGAAAGTATCTCAAATTGATTGTGAAGCTCAACAAAGTCCCTTATAGATTTGATGTGTAAAAAAAGCTAATATCAGTCCCATGACTTCAATGGGATTTGTGCCACAAATGATAAAATGTTATGTGGAAACTAAACCAAAGCATGGATTGCTGTCATACCTTGTCCAGAGACTGGTTACAGGGTAAGGAAACCAAATGTCAATTAGTCATTTGAGGGATCCCTTTGAAGGGATAACAGTATCCCTTCAAGGGTTAAAGATATTGTATTACCATATCTTCTCTGGCCTGTGAGCCAGATGTGGAATACGCTCTACCCAGCACTAAGACTGACTGACTGAGGAATGAGGAAGTATGAGGAAGTAGGAGTGCAGAGGGTGTGTGTGTTTGTGTGTGTGATGAGGGGGGTTATTGTATGCTATGTGGGTGCAGGGTTGGGGTTGTGTTGTGTGTATGTGTTGTGTGTGTGATGAGGGGGGTTATTGTATGCTATGTGGGTGCAGGGTTGGGGTTGTGTTGTGTGTGTGTGTTTGTGTGTGTGATGAGGGGGGTTATTGTATGCTATGTGGGTGCAGGGTTGGGGTTGTGTTGTGTGTGTGTGTTTGTGTGTGTGATGAGGGGGGTTATTGTATGCTATGTGGGTGCAGGGTTGGGGTTGTGTTGTGTGTGTGTGTTTGTGTGTGTGATGAGGGGGGTTATTGTATGCTATGTGGGTGCAGGGTTGGGGTTGTGTTGTGTGTGTGTGTTTGTGTGTGTGATGAGGGGGGTTATTGTATGCTATGTGGGTGCAGGGTTGGGGTTGTGTTGTGTGTGTGTGTTTGTGTGTGTGATGAGGGGGGTTATTGTATGCTATGTGGGTGCAGGGTTGGGGTTGTGGTGGTTGTTTATTTCATCATGTTTTGATGTGTGTTTGTGTGTGTGTGCAGAATGAGACCTATCTGTATTTGTAACATTATGTATCTGTATAGTCTGAGTGTCAGTGGGGCGGGACGCTTTGAGACTGTGTGATGTCTCCTCCTGTTAAGCCTTGGGGCCTCATTTTTAACCGTCGCGGAAATTTTACTCTAAATTTCTGCGTGCGCCATTTCTGATAAGTCTGCGCACGTACGAACCTATTGAGATTCATAAACTTTGCACCCGCCATACATAATAATAAACGGCTCTCTATCCACCGGATGTGTACCAAACTCACTAAAAGTGGCAGTAATAAAGCCTCACTTGAAAAAGCCAAACCTTGACCCAGAAAATATAAAAAACTATCGGCCTATATCGAATCTCCCATTCCTCTCAAACATTTTTTAAAATTCTGTTGCGCAGTAACTCACTGCCTTCCTGAAGACAAACAATGTATACGAAATGCTTCAGTCTGGTTTTAGACCCCAACATAGCACTGAAGCTGCACTTGTGAAGGTGCTAAATTAACTTTTAATGGCTCTGCATCTGTCCTCATGCTCCTAGGCCTTAGTGCTGCTTTTGATACCATAGATCACCACATTCTTTTGGAGAGATTGGAAACCCAAATTGGTCTACACGGACAAGTTCTGGCCTGGTTTAGATCTTATCTGTTGGAAAGATATCAGTTTGTCTCTGTAGATGGTTTGTCCTCTGATAAATCAACTGTAAATGTTGGTGTTCCTCAAGGCTCCGTTTTAGGACCACTATTGTTTTCACAATATATTTGACCTCTTGGTGATTCGGAAACATAATGTTAACATTCCCTGCTATGCGGACGACACACAGCTGTACATTTCGATGAAACATGGTGAAGCCCCAAAATTGCCCTTGCTGGAAGTCTGTGTTTCAGACATAAGGAAGTGGATGGCTGCAAACGTTCTACTTTTAAACTCGGACAAAACAGAGATCCTAGTTTTAGGTCCCAAGAAACAAAGAGATCTTCTGTTGAATCTGACAATTAATCTTGATGGTTGTACAGTCGTCTCAAATAAAGCTGTGAAGGACCTCAGAGTTACTCTGGACCCTGATCTCTCTTTTGACGAACATATCAAGACTGTTTCTTGGACAGCTTTTTCCATCTAGGTAACATTGCAAAAATTATGCAGAAAAATTAATCCATGCTTTTGTCACTTCTAGGTTAGACTACTGCAATGCTCTACTTTCCGGCTAACCGGATAAAGCACGAAATAAACTTCAGTTAGTGCTAAACACGGCTGCTGGAATCTTGACTAGAACCAAAAAATGTGATCATATTACTCCAGTGCTAGTCTCTCTACACTGGCTTCCTGTTAAGGCATGGGCTGATTTCAAGGTTTTACTGCTAACCTACAAAGCATTACACGGGCTTGCTCCTACCTATCTTTCCGATTTGGTCCTGCCGTACATACCTACACGTACACTATGGTCACAAGAATTTCTAGAATTTCTAAGCAAACAGCTGGAGGCAGGGCTTTCTCCTATAGATCTCCATTTTTTATGGAATGGTCTGCCTATCCATGTGAGAGGCGCAGACTTGGTCAGCTTGGATGAATAAGGTGCCCAGAGTAAACTGCCTGCTACTGAGGCCCAGAAGCTAAGATATGCATATTATTAGTAGATATGGGTAGAAAATACTCTGAAGTTTCTAAAACTGTTTGAATGATGTCTGTGAATATAACAGAACTCATATGGCAGGCAAAAACCTGAGAAAAATTCCAACCAGAAAGTGTGAAATCTGAGGTTTGTAGGTTTTCAAGTCTTTGCCTATCCAATATACAGTGTAAAATTTGGTCCGATTGCACTTCCTAAAGCTTCCACTAGATGTCAACAGTCTTTAGAACTGTGAAGGGGGAGCGAATAAGAGCTGTTTGACTAAAAGGTCTGGCAGAATGCCATGAGCTAAGTCATGCGCGCGGCTGTGAGAGTGAGCTGCGTTCCTTTTTTTATTTCAAAAGACAAAGGAATTGTCCGTTTGGAATATTATTGAAGATTTATAATAAAAACATCCTAAAGATTGATTCTATACATCGTTTGACATGTTTCTACGAACTGTAATGGAACTTTTTGACTTTTCGTCTGGACTAAACGTGCAAATAAAAAGGAGGTATTTGGACATAAATGATGGACTTTATCGAACAAAACAAACATTTATTGTGGAACTGAGATTCCTGGGAGTGCATTCCGATGAAGATCATCAAAGGTAAGTGAATATTTATAATGCTATTTCTGACTTCTGTTGACTCCACAACATGGCGGGTGTCTGTATGGCTTATTTTGGTGCCTGAGCGCTGTACTCAGATTATTGCATGGTGTGCTTTTGCCGTAAAGCTTTTTTGAAATCTGACACAGCGTTTGCATATATATTTAATTCCATGCATAACACTTGTATTTTCATCAACATTTTTGATGAGTATTTCTGTAAATAAATGTGGCTCTCTGCAAAATCACTGGATGTTTAGGAAGCAAAACATTACTGAACATAACGCGCCAATGTAAACTGAGATTTTTGGATATAAATATGAACTTTATTGAACAAAACATACATGTATTGTGTAACATGAGTGTCATCTGATGAAGATCATCAAAGGTTAGTGATTCATTTTATCTATATTTCTGCTTTTTGTGACTCCTCTCTTTGACTGGAAAATGGCTGTGTTTTTTTGTGAAGGTGTGAAGGTGTACGGAAAGGCACTGGAGTAACGGACCACCTTTGCTGTCTCTACCTGGCCGGTTCCCCTCTCTCCCCTGAGATTCCCACTTTGGCAAAGTGGGTGGGGTTATATCCTGCCTGTTTGGTCCTGTCCGGGGGTATCGTCGGACGGGGCCACAGTGTCTCCCGACCCTTCCTGTCTCAGCCTCCTGTATTTATGCTGCAATAGTTTATGTGTTGGGGGGGCTAGGGTCAGTCTGTTATATCTGGAGTATTTATTGTCAGGACCCGGTGCGAGAAACAGTCACTAATAATCGTCAGAACCCAGAAGATGAGGCAGACACAGCAGTACTAGAGATGGTGGTTTAATTAAATAACAAAATCTTCAGGCAAAGAATCTAAATCCACAATGTCAAAACATAAAGCCAAGAAGCACAAAATGGATATCCTCCAAAAATACAAAGAAACTCCACAAAGTGGTAAAAACAGCAGGGAAAAAACAAACCTCAAAAGACTACTCAAAAATACACAAGCACTAAACCAGAGAACCTCTGGAAAATCCAATAAGAGAATCATATGTTCAGAACAAGGCTTGGGCTGGGGCTGGGTGCTAACATACAAACACTGAGCAATGAACTGAGGAACACACAGGGTTTAAATACTAACAAGGGAACGACACACAGGTGCAAACAATAATTAGAGCAAGGAAAAACAAAAGGTACAAAAAAGGTGCAATCGGGACATCTAGTGACCAAAACCTGAACAGTCCTGGCCAAAACCTGACATTTATCCTGTCTTATTCGGTGTGAATTTAAATACGCTCTCTCTCTCTCTCTCTCTCTCTCGTTTTTGGACATTGGAACTTGCCTCAGGACTACCTGGCCTAATGACTCCTTGTTGTCCACCTGGTCGTGCTGCTGCCCCATTTTCAACTGTTCTGGAGCCCTGACCTGTTCACCGACAGCAGGAGCGGTAGAGATACTCTGAATGAACGGCTATGAAAAGCCAACTGACATTTACTCCTGAGGTGCTGACCTCTTGCACCCTCTACAACCACTGTGATTATTATTATTTGACCCTGCTGGTCATCTATGAACATTTGAACATCTTGGCCATGTTCTGTTATAATCTTCACCAGACACAGCCAGAAGAGGACTGGTCACCCCTCATAGCCTTGTTCCTCTCTAGGTTTCTTCCTAGGTTCCGGCCTTTCTAGAGAGTTTTTCCTAGCCACCGTGCTTCTACACCTGCATTGCTTGCTGTTTGGTGTTTTAGGCTGGGTTTCTGTACAGCACTCTGTGACATCAGCTGATGTAAGAAGGGCTTTATAAATACATTTGATTGAAATTTGATTGATACTGTGAAATATTGTACATAAGCTACCGGTCTATTTACTGTGTTGGCGGAATGTTTTAATCTTTAGAATTCATTAATAATTAATAACATATCTGGAAATGGCCTATATATGATGGACTACCAGCGAATTCTGAAACATTGTAGGGGAGGCTACACAAAAAAATGCCATTACAGTAGCCTACTTCAATGTAAAAGATAATCTGTTCAATTTGACAGTATACCGCTATTATAAACTACGCTGTCTATGATATTGAAAAACTTTTTTTTTCACATTTACATTTTAATCATTTAGCAGACGCTCTTATCCAGAGCGACTTACAAATTGGAAAGTTCATACATATTCATCCTGGTCCCCCCGTGGGAATTGAACCCTGGTCCCCCCGTGGGATATGAACCCACAACCCTGGCGTTGCAAGCGCCATGCTCTACCAACTGAGCCACATATCCTATTTACTGGGCTGTTAGGTCCAATCAAGTAATAATGTCAAATTTGTATAAATGACAACTTTTGTGTAAACTGGCACAAGCAGTTTACAGGCCCCTGGTCATTTGGCTTAATGTGCTGGAGAGGAAGTGACCTTCCTCTTCCTCTGCCTGTGTGTGTGTTTTCTATGTCGCACCTCTTTCTTTCACATATCAGGTATTTCCAGATCAGTGGGCATATCAATGGGACTAGACTTGAACATGTCTGGATTATAGCGTTTAGCTTTCTGGCACGAGATTTGGCTTGATGCCTCAGGGATAGCCCCTGTCCCACCTCTCAGCTCTCCTGACTGAAACAGATAACAAGAGAGGGAGGCAGAAATGGAGAAGAGATTCATATCATTATTCAGTATTATGATGTCCTTGTTGTTAGTCATTTGATCCAGAAGGCTTACTAGTGGGGATGACCTGTGTGTGTGGTATTTTGTATGTCTCTGTCATCTGATGTGCTAGTCTTTGTGTGTGGCTCAGTGACAACTCTCTCCCTCACACCTCCCATTGTCCCTTCACTCCTCCTCTCTCAACTTGGTAAACAAACACTGCCCTCTCACCATGCAACACCTCTTAAGAGGGGGAGAAAGGTTGGAAATGAGGTGGACACTGAGCTGCACTTCCTAACCTCCTGCCAAATGTATGACTATGTTAGAGACACATATTTCCCTCAGATTACACAGACCCATAACGAATTCGAAAACAAATCCAATTTTGATAAGCTCCCATATCTAAAAGCGCAACCAGTGAAGAACAAACACAATTGTAACACTGTATATAGACATAATATGACATTTGAAATGTCTTTACTCTTTTGGTACTTTCGTGAGTGTGATGTTTACTGTTGTTAATTTCTTATTGTTTATTTCAATTTTGTTTATTATCTATTTCACTTGCTTTGGCAATATTAACATATGTTTCCATGCCGATAAAGCCCTTAAATTGAGAGAGAGAGGGGCAACGCTACACCTAGCCTTGCTTTGGCCTTGGACAAGTCGTCTAACTCTTTAAGACTACAATAAGCACAACTTCTCTCACTTATATACCTGTTATTCAACTTTATTTACCCTAATTGGATAGCATGGCATGGTCACATAACATTTAGTACAATATAGTCTAAATGAATAATTTTTTCCAATTCATACACACACTTTGTGTTTATGAATAGCCATGCCAACTCTGTAAGTCGTTCTGACCACCTCTCACCTTGTAGAGTATTGGCTGGCTAAAGTATGTAGCTATGGCAGGAGTAGACTGGGCCGGTCACACTGGTCTTGGACTAAAATAAATGTCCTCATATTTCAGGGTCCAGCATTGTAACCATGACATTATTTCCTTTCCCTGTGGTGTCTACTTTGGTCCAACTTCCTGTCTGGCACCTGACGCTATGCAAATAAATACTGTAACGCCACAGTTAGTCATGGTGCTGTGCACTGGCAACACACACAAGTTTCAAAAAACTCTACCAAGTTTGTGTCAATCTCTCTCCCCAGTTTGGCCAAAGGCAAACATTTATTTTCTTTTTCTTTCATGAAATGTGGGGTTTTATATTTGACCTTGTGCTCTCATTTCCTGCTTTAAATACGTGTCTAATTATGGAGGACGCAGGTGGGAGCCAACCAATCAGAGGGCTAATATAAATACTCTCTCTTGGCTAAAAGCCACCAGGGGTCTTTTGACAGTCCCCAAATCCAGAACAAGTTCAAGAAAGAGTACAGCACAGGAGGTTGGTGGCACCTTAATTTGGGAGTATGGGCTCGTGGTAATGGCTGAAGCGGTATTAGTGGAATGGTATCAAATACATCACACACATGGTTTCCATGGTTTCTATGTGTTTGATGCCATTCCATTTGCTCCATTCCAGCCATCATTATGAGCCGTCCTCCCCTCAGCAGCCGCCACTGGAGTACAGTATTATATAGAGTCATTATTGCATGGAACTCCCTTCCATCTCATATTGCTTAAATGAACAGCAAACCTGGTTTCAGAAAACAAATAAAGCAACACCTTATGGCCCAACACCTCTTCCCTATTTGACCTGGATATTTTGTGTGTATGTATTGATACTGTATGTAGGCTATGTGCCATTTTAATCTTATGGATTATCCCCTTTTTTTTTTTTTTTTAAATCTTCGCCTAAAATGACATACCCAAATCTAACTGCCTGTAGCTCAGGCTCTGAAGCAAGGATATGCATATTCTTGGTACCATTTGAAAGGAAACACTTTGAAGTTTATGGAAATGTAAAAGGAATGTAGTAGAATATAACACAATAGATCTGGTAAAAGATAATATAAAGAAAAAAACACCGTTCTTTTGTATTCTTTTTGTACCATCATCTTTGAAATGCAAGAGAAAGACCATAATGTATTATTCCAGTCCAGGTGCAATTTAGATTTTGGCCACTAGATGGCATCAGTGTATGTGCAACGTTTTAGACTGATCAAATGCACCATTGCATTTCTGTTCAAAATGTTCTATCAAGGCTGCCCAAATGTGCTTAATTTGTTTATTAATAACTTTGCATGCAAAATTGTGCACTCTCCTCAAACAATAGCATGGTATTATTTCACTGTAATAGCTACTGTAAATTGGACAGTGCAGTTAGATTAACAAGAATTTAAGCTTTCTGCCAATATCAGATATGTCAATGTCTTGGGAAATGTTCTTGTTACTTACAGCCTCGTGCTAATCGCATTAGCCTATGTTAACTTAACCGTTCCGTGGAAGGGACACCGATCCCGAAGAAGGTTTAAAATGTATGTAGTTCTGTCCTTGAGCTGTTCTTGTCTATGTTCTGTATTATGTAATGTTTCAAGTTTTGTGTAGACCCCAGCAAGAGTAACTGCTGCCTTTGCAATAGCTAATGGAGATCCTAATAAAATACCACAAATGCCAAAAAGAGATTTGAACTGAAATATATCACATGATACACTTACAGTACAGGAATGGATAGTTTTAAGATGGAAACAAAATAATTTTATATCTAATGCTAATGGTAGATACGTACAGTTCAGATGTACAGTTGAAGTCGGAAGTTTCATACACTTAGGGTGGAGTCATTGAAACTTGTTTTTCAACCACTCCACAAATTTCTTCTTAACAAACTATAGTTTTGGCAAGTCGGTTAGGACATCTATTTTGTGCATGGCACAAGTAATTTTTCCAACAATTGTTTAAAGACAGATTGTTTCATTTATAATTCACTGTATCACAATTCCAGTGGGTCAGAAGTTTACATACACTAAGTTGACTATGCCTTTTAAACAGCTTGGAACATTCCAGAAAATTATGTCATGGCTTTAGAAATTTCTGATAGGCTAATTGACATAATTTGAGTCAATTGTAGGTGTACCTGTGGATGTATTTCAAGTTCTACCTTCAAACTCAGTGCCTATTTACTTGACATCATGGGAAAATCAAAAGAAATCAGCCAAGATTGAAGACCTCCACAAGTCTGGTTCATCCTTGGGAGCAATTTCCAAACGCCTGAAGGTACCACGTTCATCTGTACAAACAATAGTACACAAGTATAAACACCATGGGACCACGCAGCTGTCATAGCGCTCAGGAAGGAGACGCGTTCTGTCTCCTAGAGATGAACGTACTTTGATGCAAGAAGTGCAAATCAATCCCAGAACAAGAGTAAAGGACCTTGTAAAGAAAAAAGTTACAAAAGTATCTATATCCACAGTAAAACGAGTCCTATATCGACATAACCTGAAAGGCCGCTCAGCAAGGAAGAAGCCAATGCTCCAAAACCACCATAAAAAAGCCAGACTACAGTTTGCAACTGCACATGGGGACAAAGATCGTACTTTTTGGAGAAATGTCCTCTGGTCTGATAAAACAAAAATATAACTGTTTGACCATAATGACCATCGTTATGTTTGGAGGAAATTGGGAGATGCTTGCAAGCCGAAGAACACCATCCCAACCTTGAAGCACGGGGGTAGAAGCATCATGTCAAATCAAATCAAAGTTTATTTGTCACGTGCTCCGAATACAACAGGTGTGAAATGTTTACTTACAGGCTCTAACCAATAGTGCAAAAAAAGGTGTTAGGTTAACAATAGATAAGTAAAGAAATAAAACAACAGTAAAAAGACAGGCTATATACAGTAGTGAGGCTATAAAAGTAGCGAGGCTACATACAGACACCGGTTAGTCAGGCTGATTGAGGTAGTATATACATGTAGATTTGGTTAAAGTGACTATGCATATATGATGAACAGAGAATAGCAGGAGAGTAAAAGAGGGGTTGGCGGGTGGCGGGTGGGACACAACGCAGATAGCCTGGTTAGCCAATGTGTGGGAGCACTGGTTGGTCGGCCCAATTGAGGTAGTATGTACATGAATGTATAGTTAAAGTGACTATGCATATATGACAAACATAGAGTAGCAGCAGCGTAAAAATAGGGTTTGGGGGGGGGGAGGCACACAATGCAAATAGTCCGGGTAGCCATTTGATTACCTGTTCAGGAGTCTTATGGCTTGGGGGTAAAAACTGTTGAGAAGCCTTTTAGTCCTAGGCTTGGCACTCCGGTACCGCTTGCCATGCGGTAGTAGAGAGAACAGTCTATGACTGGGGTGGCAGGGGTCTTTGACAATTTTTTAGGCCTTCCTCTGGCACCGCCTGGTGTAGAGGTCCTGGATGGCAGGCAGCTTAGCCCAGTGAAGTACTGGGCCGTACGCACTACCCTCTGTAGTGCCTTGCGGTCAGAGGCCGAGTAATTGCCGTACCAGGCAGTGCTGCAACCAGTCAGGATGCTCTCGATGTTGCAGCTGTAGAACCTTTTGAGGATCTCAGGACACATGGCAAATCTTTTTAGTTTCCTGAGGGGAAATAGGCCTTGTCGTGCCCTCTTCACGACTGTCTTGGTGTGTTTGGACCATTCTAGTTTGTTGTTTATGTGGACACCGAGGAACTTGAAGCTCTCAACCTGCTCCACTACAGCCCCGTCGATGAGAATGGGATAGTGCTCGGTCCTCCTTTTCCTGTAGTCCACAATCAGCTCCTTGGTTTTGGTTACGTTGAGGGATAGGTTGTTATTCTGGCACCACACGACCAGGTCTCTGACCTCCTCCCTATAGGCTGTCTCATCGTTGTCCGTGATTAGGCCTACCACAGTTGTGTCGTCTGCAAACTTAATGATGGTGTTGGAGTCGTGCAGTCGTGGGTGAACAAGGAGTACAGGAGGGGACTGAGCACGCACCCCTGTGGAGCTCCAGTGTTGAGGATCAGCGTGGCAGATGTGTTGCTACCTACCCTCACCACCTGGGGGCGGCCCGTCAGGAAGTCCAGGATCCAGTTGCAGAGGGAGGTGTTTAGTCCCAGGATCCTTAGCTTAGTGATGAACTTTGAGGGTACTATGGTGTTGAACGCTGAGCTGTAGTCAATGAATAGCATTCTCACATAAGTGTTCCTTTTGTCCAGGTGGGAAAGGGCAGTGTGGAGTGCAATAGAGATTGCATCCTCTGTGGATCTGTTTGGGTGGTATGCAAATTGGAGTGGGTCTAGGGTTTCTGGGATAATGGTGTTGATAATGGTGTTGATGTGAGCCATTACCAACCTTTCAAAGCACTTCATAGCTACGGACGTGAGTGCCACAGGTCTGTAGTCATTGAGGCAGGTTGCCTTTGTCGTCTTGGGCACAGGGACTATGGTGGTCTGCTTGAAACATGTTGGTATTACAGACTCAATCAGGGACATGTTGAAAATGTCAGTGAAGACAGCTGCCAGTTGGTCAGCACATGCCCGGAGCACACGTCCTGGTAATCCGTCTGGCCCCGCAGCCTTGTGAATGTTGACCTGTTTAAAGATCATACTCACGTCGGCTACGGAGAGCGTGATCACACAGTCGTCCGGAACAGCTGATGCTCTCATGCATGCCTCAGTTTTGCTTGCCTCGAAGCGAGCATAGAAGTGATTTAGCTCGTCTGGTATGCTCGTGTCACTGGGAAGCTCACAGCTGTGCTTTCCTATGTCGTCTGTAATAGTTTTCAAACCCTGCCACATAAGACAAGCATCGGAGCCGGTGTAGTATTATTCAATCTTAGCCCTGTATTGACGCTTTGCCTGTTTGATGGTTCGTCGAAGGGCATAGCAGGATTTCTTGCAAGCTTCCGGGTTAGAGTCCCGCACCTTGAAAGCGGAAGCTCTACCCTGTTGTGGGGTGCTTTGCTGCAGGAGGAACTGGTGCACTTCACAAAATAGATGGCATCATGAGATAGGAAAATTATGTGGATATATTGAAGCAACATCTCAAGACATCAGTCAGGAAGTTAAAGTTTGGTCGCAAATGGGTCTTCCAAATGGACATTGACCCCAAGCATACTTCCAAAGTTGTGGCAAAATGGCTTAAGGACAACAAACTCAAGCTATTGGAGTGGCCATCACAAAGCCCTGACCTCAACCCTGTAGAAAATATGTCGGCAGAACTGATAAATTGTGTGCGAACAAGGAGGCCTACAAACCTGACTCAGTTACACCAGCTCTGTCAGGAGGAATGGGCAAAAATTCTCTAGAAGTCACTCTAGAAGTGGTGCTAATGCTCAGTTTTTGCATACATTTAATGTAAGCTTGCTAGCTAGCCTGTGGTTGTTGCATAGCAACTAGTCTTGCAACGTGATTTAGATTTGTAGTTCATTGCCTTACTGTGTTGGCAACTGGTTTATAAAAGCAATAAGGCACCTCGTGTTGCATCGTGCCTAAGAACAACCCTTAGCAATGGTATATTGGCCATATACCACATCCCCGTGGGCCTTATTGCTTAATTAAATCACGTTAAACTTCTTTTCCCCTCATAATATAATGCTCTGTAGTGTTTGCTGGTCCCCATGCTGTGTGGTTGCTGTGTGGTTTGTTATGACTAGCGCCAGAAGGAATCTGCACAGGAAAAATGTATTCCAAAAAATATTCTCTCAGAAATGTTTCCAAATAAAAAATACCTGAATAATTAATGACGAATAAAATCCTAAATATTGAATGAGTTTTATTCCTTATATCAATGCATTGATTAGTGAACAGACTTATTCCATGTGGTGTTAACCTCGTTCCGCTCATCACTCCACAGCCTGGAACAGAAAAACGACAGTTTTCCATTATTAAATTCATGACCCCAAAAAGCGGATTATTATTCTTTCTCCATGGCAATAATTCATGGTAATAAAAATCACAGAAGTCCGTTTTTGTACTTTCATTTGCCCAATGTGATTAATACTGCAGTGAGTAAAATCTGGTCTGTGTGTGTAAGGGGGGGCATGTGTGTGCGTGCGTGCGTGTGTCTGTATGTGTGGGTGCCCATGTGTGCGTTCGTCCGCATCTGTGTATGTGTATACGGGCTTGGCCCAGAGCAGCTGTGTTTTTCAGTGTTTTCATTAACATTGTAAATAATTAGCCAACCCTGTCTGCCAACTCAGAGGAGTGAAACTTCTCTCACTCCCTCTTCATCTCTCTTTCACTCTCTTTCTCTCTCCCCCCTTTCTCTTTCTCTCTCCATCTCCCCCTCTCTGTCTTTATCTGATCAGGTTTATTAATTAATTTTAAATGATCTTATAACTGGAAGTGAGTCATTATCCAGATGCATTAAAACACCCACTGGAAAATCTACTGATTATAATCTCTCAACAGTGAGACAACAAACACCTTCTCTTTTCAACGTGATGGATTGAGAGAGAGAGTTAGAGCGCATGTGAGAGAGAGAGTTAGAGCGCATGTGAGAGAGAGAGTTAGAGCGCATGTGAGAGAGAGAGAGAGAGCGCATGTGAGAGAGAGAGAGAGAGCGCATGTGAGAGAGAGAGCGCATGTGAGAGAGAGAGCGCATGAGAGAGAGAGAGAGAGCGCATGAGAGAGAGAGAGAGAGCGCATGAGAGAGAGAGAGAGAGCGCATGAGAGAGAGCGCATGAGAGAGCGCATGAGAGAGAGAGAGCGCATGAGAGAGCGCATGAGAGAGAGAGAGAGAGCGCATGAGAGAGCGCATGAGAGAGAGAGAGCGCATGTGAGAGAGAGAGCGCATGAGAGAGCGCATGAGAGAGCGCATGTGAGAGAGAGAGCGCATGAGAGAGCGCATGAGAGAGCGCATGTGAGAGAGAGAGAGAGAGCGCATGAGAGAGAGAGAGCGCATGAGAGAGAGAGAGCGCATGAGAGAGAGAGAGCGCATGAGAGAGAGAGAGCGCATGAGAGAGAGAGAGAGAGCGCATGAGAGAGAGAGAGAGAGCGCATGAGAGAGAGAGAGAGAGCGCATGAGAGAGAGAGAGAGAGCGCATGAGAGAGAGCGCATGAGAGAGCGCATGAGAGAGAGAGAGCGCATGAGAGAGCGCATGAGAGAGAGAGAGCGCATGAGAGAGCGCATGAGAGAGAGAGAGCGCATGTGAGAGAGAGAGCGCATGAGAGAGCGCATGAGAGAGCGCATGTGAGAGAGAGAGCGCATGAGAGAGCGCATGAGAGAGCGCATGTGAGAGAGAGAGAGAGAGCGCATGAGAGAGAGAGAGAGAGAGCGCATGAGAGAGAGAGAGAGAGAGCGCATGAGAGAGAGAGAGAGAGAGCGCATGTGAGAGAGAGAGCGCATGTGAGAGAGAGAGCGCATGTGAGAGAGAGAGAGAGCGCATGAGAGAGAGAGAGAGAGCGCATGAGAGAGAGAGAGAGAGAGCGCATGAGAGAGAGAGAGAGAGAGAGCGCATGAGAGAGAGAGAGAGAGAGCGCATGAGAGAGAGAGAGCGCATGAGAGAGAGCGCATGAGAGAGAGAGAGCGCATGAGACAGAGAGAGAGAGAGCGCATGAGAGAGAGAGAGCGCATGAGAGAGAGCGCATGAGAGAGAGAGCGCATGAGAGAGAGAGAGCATGAGAGAGCGAGCATGAGAGAGAGAGAGCGCATGAGAGAGCGAGCATGAGAGTGAGAGAGCGCATGAGAGAGAGAGAGAGAGAGAGAGAGCGAGCATGAGAGAGAGAGAGAGCGCGATGAGAGAGAGAGAGAGAGAGAGAGAGAGAACATGAGAGAGAGAGAGAGAGAGAGAGAGAGAGAGAGAGAGAGAGAGAACATGAGAGAGAGAGAGAGAGAGAGAGAGAACATGAGAGCAAGAGAGCAAGAGACCAAGAAAGAGAGAGCATGAGAGCAAGAGAGAGAGCGCATGAGAGAGAGAGAGCGCATGAGAGAGAGAGAGCGCATGAGAGAGAGAGAGCGCATGAGAGAGAGAGAGTGCGCATGAGAGAGAGAGAGAGCGCATGAGAGAGAGAGAGAGCGCATGAGAGAGAGAGAGCGCATGAGAGAGAGAGAGAGCGCATGAGAGAGAGAGAGAGAGAGCGCATGAGAGAGAGAGAGTGCATTAGAGAGATTCTGAGTTACAAATTGAGCAGCAGCTGCTGAAAAAATGAGCTCCTACAAATATTGAAATTTACATGGTTTTTAGAATGAAGTACATCGGAAAAAAGCAAAAGAAAACTGAAAGACTGAATAGGAGACAAAACAAGCAACACACAAAGAAGATAGGTTTTTGAAAAAGTAACTATTTTTCATAAAGTTGGACCGTTTTCTTAGCTAGCTGAATTGTTTACCAGTTGCTAAGCAGTTGCTAGGGACTCTCCTGGAAGAAGCTAGCTAGCTAACAAAGAATATCTCGTTAACAGAAGAAAAGAAAGACAAAATAAGGACAGAAGAAAAAGGACATCAAAGTACAACAGTCCTCTAAAGACACAAGAGACAATAATACAAGAAACAACGCTTCTATTGCAACATTGTAGCCAATATCACCAGCGTTGCTATGGAAATGTTTTACCCACCAGACATCCAAACAGAGAAAGCTAAGAAAAGTTTCAAAGGTTTGTTGATGGGACAGAACCATGAATGCCTGTTTGCAGATCTTACCAGTTGCAAAACAAGAGCAAATTATTATTTTTATACCAAACGAGGGCACATATGGAAAAAGGTTATTTGCAACCATTTCCCTTTCTCAAAAAAGAGATGCATCAGCCAAGGATGTCAGATCAGCATTTTTGAAGAAGCTGACCAGAGCAACACGTATCAAACAGTAAACTTATATAATAATGGAACTGTATTGATACAAGGCAATGATTCAAGCCTCCAGGCTTTTGAGAATGTGTTTGCTACCCTAAAAGCAGAAGCTGAAATCATCTCAGAAACTGAGGAAAAAGTCAAGGAGGGAGATGAGAAAAGCAGGCCCCAACGGTCTTTGTGACCCAGCAAGAAGCCCTCAGTGTCCCTCTACTTACCTCACCTGCAGCAGACGGAGCCAAGGACATGCCTACAACACCAAGAACACCTGCTATGCAACGTTTCCACAACACCCTCTCTCTGGTCGAAGCAGAGGTCATAGAACTCAGAGAGAACAAGCTTCAAGAGGAGGACACTGTCCAGAAACTAAGAGATGAAACAGTTCAGGGAGGAGAGCAGAGCATCTATTGCTAAATTAGAAAGCAGAATGGACAAACTGAGTCAGACAAATGATGACCTCAGAGACCATCTGAGCACAACGAGAGAGGAGCTAGAGCAGAGAGAGAGGTACATTGACACCCTCAACCAGCAGCTAGTCATTATGTCCTCTGCACCTAGAGAACATGTCCACCAGCTTGGTATAACACAAGCAGAACCTGAGACCAGCATGGCCTCCACCACACAGCCTGATGACACTGCACCAGCCTACCAGTCTGCTCCAGCCCAGATCAGCCAACCAGCGTCCCAGTCTGCTCTAGCCCATGTCAGCCTACCTGCTTCCCAGTCTGCTCCAGCCTACCAGTCTGCTCCAGCCCAGGTCAACCTACCAGCCTCTCAGTCTGCTCCAGCCCAGGTCAGCCTACCTGCTTCCCAGTCTGCTCCAGCACAGTCTGCTCCAGCCCAGGTCAACCTACCAGCCTCTCAGTCTTCTCCAGCCCAGGTCAGCCTACCTGCTTCCCAGTCTGCTCCAGCCCAGTGTGCTCCAGCCCAGGTCAACCTACCAGCCTCTCAGTCTGCTCCAGCCCAGGTCAACCTACCAGCCTCTCAGTCTGCTCCAGCCCAGGTCAGCCTACCTGCTTCCCAGTCTGCTCCAGCACAGTGTGCTCCAGCCCAGGTCAACCTACCAGCCTCTCAGTCTGCTCCAGCCCAGGTCAGCCAACCAGACACCCAGTCTGCTCCAGCCCAGGTCAGAATACCAGCCTCCCAGTCTGCTCCACCCAGACAATCACCCACAACTGCAATCCTTATTGATTCAAATGGGAAGTTCTTAGTCCAGGAAAGATTATTCCCTAGACACCAGGTGTATAAGTTCTGGTGTCCTACAACTGACAGTGCAATGCAGCTACTCAGTCAGACCAGGATTGACACCCCTGACAACATCATCATCCACACTGGCACAAACGACCTTCATGCCAAAGGTGAAGATGTATCTGGGGCAGTGAGAAGAGTGGCAGAACGGGCACAGGCTGTGTTCCCAACAACCAATATAGTTGTGTCCACCCTCCTACCAAGAAAAGACTTCCCAGGACAGTTGATCGACAAAATAAATCAACAGATCACTGTGGACTGTGCCTCACTACTCAACGTCAGAACGGCTCACCACCCCACTCTGACATGTCAACACTTATACAATAATGTACATCTTGATCAGGACAGTATCAGAACCTTTGCCAAGGACCTAAAAGATGCAACACTTGGCAGGGACCCACACACCCATCACCCCAGCAACAGAGGTCCCCCGCCCCACCTTCTGAAACAACAGTACCTCCACCATCCCCAGCAGAAAAGAGCCAGACACGGCTTATTACAGCACAGCTCTATTAGACCAGGCCCAACACAACACAGATTTACCAGACCAGACTCGCCCCAGGACAGCACGACTAGACCCGGCCCATCACAACATAGCTCTACTAGACCAGGACCATCACAACACAGCTCTACTAGACCAGGCCCATCACAACACAGCTCTACTAGACCAGGCCCATCACAACACAGCTCTACTAGAGCTGGCCCATCACAACACAGCTCTACTAGACCAGGCCCATCACAACACAGCTCTACTAGACCTGGCCCATTACAACACAGCTCTACTGAACCTGGCCCATCACAACACAGCTCTACTGGACCAGGCCCATCACAACACAGCTCTACTAGACCAGGCCCATCACAACACAGCTCTACTAGACCAGGCCCATCACAACACAACTCTACTAGACCAAGCCCATCACAACACAGCTCTACTAGACCAGGCCCATCACAACACAGCTTTTCACATTTGAAAACAAACATTTATTTAAAAACCTCTTTAGGATCGGACCCTTTTTTTCCCAATTTTCGCCTAAAATATCATACCCAAATGCAACTGCCTGTAGCCCAGGACTTAAAGCAAGGATATGCATATTCTTATTTATTTATTTTTTTATTTTATTTATTTCACCTTTATTTAACAAGGTAGGCTAGTTGAGAACAAGTTCTCATTTGCAACTGCGACCTGGCTAAGATAAAGCATAGCAGTGTGAACAGACAACAACACAGAGTTACACATGGAGTAAACAATAAACAAGTCAATAACATGGTAGAAAAAAAAAAGAGAATCTATATACAATGTGTGCAAAAGGCATGAGGTAGGCAAAAAAATCGAGTAATTACAATTTAGCAGATTAACACTGGAGTGATAAATCATCAGATGATCATGTGCAAGAAGAGATACTAGTGTGCAAAAGAGCAGAAAAGTAAATAAATAAAAGCAGTATGGGGGGTGAGGTAGGTAAATTGGGTGGGTAGTTTACAGATGGACTATCTACAGCTGCAGCGATCGGTTAGCTGCTCGGATAGCAGATTTTTAAAGTTGTTGAGGGAGATAAAAGTCTCCAACTTCAGAGATTTTTGCAATTCGTTCCAGTCGCAGGCAGCAGAGAACTGGAAGGAAAGGCGTCCAAATGAGGTTTTGGCTTTAGGGATGATCAGTGAGATACACCTGCTGGAGCGCGTGCTACGGGTGGGTGTAGCCATCGTGACCAGTGAACTGAGATAAGGCGGCACTTTACCTAGCATAGCCTTGTAGATGACCTGGAGCCAGTGGGTCTGACGACGAACATGTAGGGAGGGCCAGCCGACTAGGGCATACAGGTCGCAGTGGTGGGTCGTATAAGGTGCTTTAGTAACAAAACGGATGGCACTGTGATAAACTGCATCCAGTTTGCTGAGTAGAGTATTGGAAGCTATTTTGTAGATGACATCGCCGAAGTCGAGGATCGGTAGGATAGTCAGTTTTAATAGGGTAAGTTTGGCGGCGTGAGTGAAGGAGGCTTTGTTGCGGAATAGAAAGCTGACTCTAGATTTGATTTTGGATTGGAGATGTTTGATATGAGTCTGGAAGGAGAGTTTGCAGTCTAGCCAGACACCTAGGTACTTATAGATGTCCACATATTCTAGGTCGGAACCGTCCAGGGTGGTGATGCTAGTCGGGCGTGCGGGTGCAGGCAGCGAACGGTTGAAAAGCATGCATTTGGTTTTACTAGCGTTTAAGAGCAGTTGGAGGCCACGGAAGGAGTGTTGTATGGCATTGAAGCTCGTTTGGAGGTTAGATAGCACAGTGTCCAAGGAAGGGCCGGAAGTATACAGAATGGTGTCGTCTGCATAGAGGTGGATCAGGGAATCGCCCGCAGCAAGAGCAACATCATTGATGTATACAGAGAAAAGAGTCGGCCCGAGAATTGAACCCTGTGGTACCCCCATAGAGACTGCCAGAGGACCGGACAACATGCCCTCCGATTTGACACACTGAACTCTGTCTGCAAAGTAGTTGGTGAACCAGGCAAGGCAGTCATTAGAAAAACCGAGGCTACTGAGTCTGCCGATAAGAATATGGTGATTGACAGAGTCGAAAGCCTTGGCCAGGTCGATGAAGACGGCTGCACAGTAATGTCTTTTATCGATGGCGGTTATGACATCGTTTAGTACCTTGAGCGTGGCTGAGGTGCACCCGTGACCGGCTCGGAAACCGGATTGCACAGCGGAGAAGGTACGGTGGGATTTGAGATGGTCAGTGATCTGTTTGTTGACTTGGCTTTCGAAGACCTTAGATAGGCAGGGCAGGATGGATATAGGTCTGTAACAGTTTGGGTCCAGGGTGTCTCCCCCTTTGAAGAGGGGGATGACCGCGGCAGCTTTCCAATCCTTGGGGATCTCAGATGATACGAAGGAGAGGTTGAACAGGCTGGTAATAGGGGGTGCGACAATGGCGGCGGACAGTTTCAGAAATAGGGGGTCCAGATTGTCAAGCCCAGCTGATTTGTATGGGTCCAGGTTTTCCAGCTCTTTCAGAACATCTGCTATCTGGATATGGGTAAAGGAGAAGCTGGGGAGGCTTGGGCGAGTAGCAGCGGTGGGGGCGGGGCTGTTGGCCAGGGTTGGAGTCGCCAGGAGGAAGGCATGGCCAGCCATTGAGAAATGTTTGTTGTTTTCGATTATCACGGACTTATCAGTGGTGACCGTGTTACCTAGCCTCAGTGAAGTGGGCAGCTGGGAGGAGGTGCTCTTGTGCTCTTGTTTTCCATGGACTTTACAGTATCCCAGAACTTTTTGGAGTTAGAGCTACAGGATGCAAATTTCTGCTTGAAAAAGCTGGCCTTTGCTTTCCTGACTGACTGCGTGTATTGGTTCCTGACTTCCCTGAACAGTTGCATATCGCGGGGGCTCTTCGATGCTATTGCAGTTCGCCGCAGGATGTTTTTGTGCTGGTCGAGGGCAGTCAGGTCTGGAGTGAACCAAGGGCTATATCTGTTCTTGGTTCTGCATTTTTTGAACGGAGCATGCTTGTCTAATATGGCGAGGAAGTAACTTTTAAAGAATGACCAGGCATCCTCAACTGACGGGATGAGGTCAATATCCTTCCAGGGTACCCGGGCCAGGTCGATTAGAAAGGCCTGCTCGCAGAAGTGTTTTAGGGAGCGTTTGACAGTGATGAGGGGTGGTCGTTTGGCCGCGGACCCGTGGCGGATACAGGCAATGAGGCATTGATCACTGAGATCTTGATTGAAGACAGCAGAGGTGTATTTGGAGGGCAAGTTGGTCAGGATAATGTCTATTAGGGTGCCCATGTTTACGGATTTAGGGTTGTACCTGGTGGGTTCCTTGAGGATTTGAGTGAGATTGAGGGCATCAAGCTTAGATTGTAGGACTGCCGGGGTGTTAAGCATATCCCAGTTTAGGTCACCTAACAGAACAAACTCTGAAGCTAGATGGGGAGCGATCAATTCACAGATGGTGTCCAGGGCACAGCTGGGAGCTGAGGGGGGTCGGTAGCAGGCGGCAACAGTGAGAGACTTATTTCTGGTGAGATTAATTTTTAAAATTAGAAGTTCGAACTGTTTGGGCATAGACCTGGAAAGTATGACAGAACTTGCAGGCTATCTCTGCAGTAGATTGCAACTCCTCCCCCTTTGGCAGTTCTATCTTGACGGAAAGTGTTATAGTTGGGTATGGAAATCTCAGAATTTTTGGTGGCCTTCCTAAGCCAGGATTCGGAAACGGCAAGGACATCAGGGTTGGCAGTGTGTGCTAAAGCGGTGAGTAAGGCAAACTTAGGGAGGGGGCTTCTGATGTTGACATGCATAAGGCCAAGGCTTTTTCGATCACAGAAGTCAACAAATGAGGGTGACTGGGGACATGCAGGGCCTGGGTTTACCTCCACATCACCCGAGGAACAGAGGAGTAGTAGGATGAGGGTGCGGCTAAAGGCTATCAAAACTGGTCGCCTAGAGCGTTGGGGACAAGGAATAAAAGGAGCAGATTTATGGGCGTGGTAGAATAGATTCTGGGCATAATGTGCAGACCAGGGTATGGTGGGGCACGGGTACAGCGGAGGCAAGCCCAGGCACTGGGTGATGATAAGAGAGGTTGTATCTCTGGACATGCTGGTCTCAATGGGTGAGGTCACCGCATGTGTGGGGGGTGGGACAAAGGAGGTATCAGAGGTACGGAGAGTGGAACTACGGGGTCCATTGCAAACCAAAACAATGATAACTAGCCTAAACAACAGTATGCAAGGCATATTGATATTTGAGAGAGACATACAATAAGGCATAAAGTGATTGCAGGTCTTGATTGAGAGCTAGCTAAAACAACAGGTGAGATAACAGCAGCTAGTCAGCTTACACAGCAACAGCAGGTAAAAATGGCGACGACCAGGCAGAGAGGGTCGGATTAACTACACACAGATCCTGAGTTAAAGCACAGAGCCGACAGATAAAACACAAATAAACGGAATGGAGTACCGTGAATTAATGGACAGTCAAGCAGGCATCAGCTATGTAGCCGAGTGATCATAGTGTCCAGGGGGCAGCCGTAGATGGAGCAGTGAGGCCTCCACTAAGCTAGCCCGCGGCGTTTAAAGTTAGTAGCCCGGGGGGTGGTCTGCTCAGACGGAGGGGGTCTGCTCAGACGGAGGCCGGTTGAGGGCACAGCGGATGGGATAATCGTCTGCAGACCAGACGTGGTCGTGTCGACAGAGAATCCAAGCCGGATGGCGGTGACGAAAGAGAGGTTGTGAATTGTAGAATTGTGTTTGCTAACTGGTGCTAGCTTCGTGATTCAGACAGCTAGTCATGGGTAGCAAGCTAGCAGAAGATGGAGGTCTGTTTTTAGCCACGCCGTGCAATTCCGTCGGTAGATTAGTGGAGTTCCGTGTGGTAGAGGGGACCAATCCAATTGTCAAAATAGTTATAGTGGCCTAAGAAGATTGTTCGATAGACCTGTTCAGATAGCAGCCGATATGCTCAAGTCAGCTAACGATTAGCGGGCCGCAGTTAGCATATGGACGTTCAGGTTACGTCGCGATGGAGGGGCCAGTTGAAATACTCCCTCGGGCAGATAACGTCGGTATCCCAGTCGTGAAGGCCCGGTGGGGCTCCGCATCGGCAGTAAAACGGGTCCGGATAGGTGATTGTAGCCCAGGAGTGGCTGATGGAACTCTTCAGCTGGCTAGCTCCGGGATAATTGGTGTTTGCTCCGGAATTGATGTTAGCCAATAGTCACTCGGATAGCAGCTAGTTAGCTGCAAGATCCAGGTGTAAATGTCCAGAGCCTGCGGTAAAAATCCGGGGATATGGAGAGAAAATAGGTCTGGTATGCTCTGGTCTGAGTCGCGTTGTACAAAACTGGCAATAGTTTTCCGAGCTAAAGGATAGCTGATGAGCGCTAGCTGTGGTTAGCTGAACTACTAACGTTAGCTTGTGAGCTGGCTAACTTCTGGCTAGCTTCTGTTGTAGATTTCGGATACGAGGTGAATAATACTTTTGAGGAAAAAAAAACAGATCCGCACCACATCTGGTGAGGTGGGTTGCAGGAGAGTGTTTTGAAGTTGAGTTTTTAAGAAGAAAAAAAAATATGTATGAAAAGATATGCGAAGAAAAATATATAAAATATATATACACGGGACAAGACGAGGACAAAGGACATCTGACTGCTACGCCATCTTGGATCAAGATACCATTTGAAAGATACCATTCTTGATACCATTTGAAAGGAAACACTTTGAAGTTTGTGGATATGTGAAATGAATATAGGAGAATATAACACAATAGATCTAGTAAAATATATTACAAATAAAAAAAACTGGCTCTAACCAGAATAGAAAGAGGAGTGGGAGGCCCCGGTGCACAACTGAGCAAGAAAACAAGTACACTAGTGTCTAGTTTTAGAAATAGATAACTCACAAGTCCTCAACTGCAGCTTCATTAAATAGTACCCGCAAAACATCAGTCTCAACGTCAACAGTGAAGAGGCGACTCCAGGATGCTGGCCTTCTAGGCAGAGTTGCAAAGAAAAAGCCATGTCTCAGACTGGCAAATAAAAATAAAAGATTAAGATGGGCAAAAGAACACAAAAGGCCAGCATCCCAGCATCCATAAACAATCTGCCGTTTCCAGCTCCAATAGTCATTTACAACATTCACAATGTCTACACTGTATTTCTGATCAATTTGATGTTATTTTAATGGACAAAAAACGTGCATTTCTTTCAAAAACAAGGACATTTCTAAGTGACCCCAGACTTGTGGTGTAAGCACATTTTTTACCTTCAGAGGTGAATGTATCAAACCAGTTGCCATGATAAGTGTTTTGTTTAGCATGGTATTTTCTTCTGTAATAGCTGCTGTAAATTGGACACTGCAGTTAGATTAACAAGAATTTAAGCTTTCTGCCCGTGTAAGACCATGCCTATGTGCCAGAAAGTTGGCTGTTGTATACAACGTTCTCTAGTCACATTATCGCATATTGAGCAACGACCGTCCCGGTTTAGGGACTCTGATCCCGTAGAGGTTTGTTAGGGTTAGCAGTGTGGTTAGGTTTAAAATCTGATTTTATGACTTTGTGGCTGTGCCTGCTAGTGACCACTCTGCAGAGCTGTCTCCAGAACAAGATTCATTGCGAAAATTGCCAAGCCTGTCTGCCCTTCTCGTTCCACCTCCAGCTTTCTGTCTTCCTCGTTCCACCGCCATCCTATCTGTCCTTCTCGTTCCACCTCCAGCCTGTCTGTCTTCCTCTTTCTCCCTCCAGCCTGTCTGTCTTCCTCTTCAACCTCCAGCCTGTCTGTCTTCCTCTTTTCACCTCCAGTCTGTCTGTTTTCCTCTTTCCACCTCCAGCCTGTCTGTCTTCCTCTTTCTCCCTCCATCCTGTCTGTCTTCCTCTTCAACCTCCAGCCTGTCTGTCTTCCTCTTTTCACCTCCAGTCTGTCTGTTTTCCTCTTTCCACCTCCAGCCTGTCTGTCTGTCTTCCTCTTCAACCTCCAGCCTGTCTGTCTTCCTCTTTTCACCTCCAGTCTGTCTGTTTTCCTCTTTCCACCTCCAGCCTGTCTGTCTGTCTTCCTCTTCAACCTCCAGCCTGTCTGTCTTCCTCTTTCTCCCTCCATCCTGTCTGTTTTCCTCTTCAACCTCCAGCCTGTCTGTCTTCCTCTTCAACCTCCATCCTGTCTGTCTTCCTCTTCCAGCTCCAGCCTGTCTGTCTTCCTCTTCAACCTCCATCCTGTCTGTCTTCCTCTTTTCACCTCCAGCCTGTCTGTTTTCCTCTTTCTCCCTCCCTCTAGCCTGTCTGTCTTCCTCTTTTCACCTCTAGCCTGTCTGTCTTCCTCTTTTCACCTCCAGCCTGTCTGTCTTCCTCTTTTCATCTCCAGCCTGTCTGTCTTCCTCTTTCCACCTCCAGCCTGTCTGTCTTCCTCTTTCTCCCTCCAGCCTGTCTGTCTGTCTTCCTCTTCAACCTCCGGCCTGTCTGTCTTCCTTTTTCCACCTCCAGTCTGTCTGTCTGTCTTCCTCTTTCCACCTCCAGCCTGTCTGTCTGTCCTCCTCTTCAACCTCCGGCCTGTCTTCCTCTTTCCACCTCCAGCCTGTCTGTCTTCCTCTTTCTCCCTCCAGCCTGTCTGTCTTCCTCTTTCTCCCTCCAGCCTGTCTGTCTTCCTCTTTCTCCCTCCAGCCTGTCTGTCTTCCTCTTTCCACCTCCAGCCTGTCTGTCTTCCTCTTTCTCCCTCCAGCCTGTCTGTCTTCCTCTTCAACCTCCAGCCTGTCTGTCTTACTCTTTCACCTCCAGTCTGTCTGTTTTCCTCTTCCACCTCCAGCCTGTCTGTCTTCCTCTTTCTCCCTCCATCCTGTCTGTCTTCCTCTTCAACCTCCAGCCTGTCTGTCTTCCTCTTCAACCTCCAGCCTGTCTGTCTTCCTCTTTCTCCCTCCATCCTGTCTGTCTTCCTCTTCAACCTCCAGCCTGTCTGTCTTCCTCTTCAACCTCCAGCCTGTCTGTCTTCCTCTTCAACCTCCAGCCTGTCTGTCTTCCTCTTTCACCTCCAGCCTTTCTGTTTTCCTCTTTCTCCCTCCCTCTAGCCTGTCTGTCTTCCTCTTTTCACCTCCAGCCTGTCTGTCTTCCTCTTTTCATCTCCAGCCTGTCTGTCTTCCTCTTTTCACCTCCAGCCTGTCTGTCTTCCTCTTTCCACCTCCAGCCTGTCTGTCTTCCTCTTTCTCTCTCCAGCCTGTCTGTCTGTCTTCCTCTTCAACCTCCGGCCTGTCTTCCTCTTTCCACCTCCAGCCTGTCTGTCTTCCTCTTTCTCCCTCCAGCCTGTCTGTCTTCCTCTTCAACCTCCAGCCTGTCTGTCTTACTCTTTTCACCTCCAGTCTGTCTGTCTTCCTCTTTCTCCCTCCATCCTGTCTGTCTTCCTCTTCAACCTCCAGCCTGTCTGTCTTCATCTTCAACCTCCAGCCTGTCTGTCTTCCTCTTTCTCCCTCCATCCTGTCTGTCTTCCTCTTCAACCTCCAGCCTGTCTGTCTTCCTCTTCAACCTCCAGCCTGTCTGTCTTCCTCTTCAACCTCCAGCCTGTCTGTCTTCCTCTTCAACCTCCAGCCTGTCTGTCTTCCTCTTTTCACCTCCAGCCTGTCTGTCTTCCTCTTTCCACCTCCAGCCTGTCTGTCTTCCTCATTTCATCTCCAGCCTGTCTGTCTTCCTCTTTTCACCTCCAGCCTGTCTGTCTTCCTCTTTCCACCTCCAGCCTGTCTGTCTGTCTTCCTCATTTCATCTCCAGCCTGTCTGTCTTCCTCTTTTCATCTCCAGCCTGTCTGTCTTCCTCATTTCATCTCCAGCCTGTCTGTCTTCCTCTTTTCATCTCCAGCCTGTCTGTCTTCCTCTTTCCACCTCCAGCCTGTCTGTCTTCCTCTTTCTCCCTCCAGCCTGTCTGTCTGTCTTCCTCTTCAACCTCCGGCCTGTCTGTCTTCCTCTTTCCACCTCCAGTCTGTCTTTGACTAGAAGCCCACAGAGCAGACAACGAACCCTCTAATCTTAATGCCCACTGGAAGCTTATTTTGTGTTTAGCCTTGACCGTGACATTTTACACCCTACTTCCCCGTTGTGTGTATTAGATATGGTATAATATCTATAATAATACCTGTATTATCGTGTGTGTGTGTGTGTGTGTGTGTGTGGGGGGATAATCCATCCTCCTTGCTGAGTGTGTAAAACAATAAAATGTATTATTGAGTTGGTAATCCCTTCTTAACCTTGTGCTGAAGGACACTCTATGCACAGCAATCACACGTGTGTCTCTGTGTGTACTGACCTGTACCTCTGTCCTAGCTATGTAACCTGAGCAGTCTGGACTTGCGGCACATCTCAGAGCTCAACAACGAGACGGTGATGGAGGTGGTCCGGAAATGTAGGAACCTCAGCTCGCTCAACCTATGTCTCAACTGGAGCATCAATGACAGGTCCGCACGCACGCACGCACGCACACACACACACACACACACACACACACACACAGACACACAGACACACACACACATAGGTGTACTATAGCTCCCTCTCTTCCCATCTCAGATGAATGTGTATTTATGTCTCTGTGTGTGTGTGTGTGTGCGCGCTCCTGGCATCATCATAGCCATGTCCCTGTAATGAAACCAGGATATCTTCTCTGCTTCTATATTATGAATGTGGTGGTGTGTGTAATTGCTGCCGTGCACTTTTTTTCATCTCTAGGCCTGTGCTGATGACGGTTGCTGTGTTGCACTGATGTGTTACCGTGTAGGGGGCTATTGATCAATCACTGGTTATTGGCTATTTATCAATCACTGGTTATTGTTGACAGGCAGCCCAATTCTGATCAGTTCTGATCAAAAGTCCCATTTTGAGAAAAAAAAGATGAGAATTGGGCTGGCTGTGTAAATGCAGCCTAAAGCATCTATCACAGTCCAAAACGTATACATGTCCGCACAGCAGTCTTCTAGAATGTTAGACCGTTGGCTTTCATGCTTTTCGAATTCTCAGCGCAACTTAAGCAATTTCTCCAACTGTCAACACATTTAAATGATTTGAGGACACGTACCGGAGCCGCGTTGGTTGGGAATCGTGGGGAAGTGTCCGTTTGGGCTGTGCCTCTTCGGCGGATGGTGGTCTCAGAGCCTCGTAGCTATGTTACAATGGGACGCTGGACTATCACGTCTCAGCGCATGTGGACTATGATTTACGCCAAAAAGGAAAGGAAACTCCACTGAGAACCGCCCTTACTTTACCCCATGCCACTTCTCTTGCACTACAGGTATTGACATGGCATGGATAAGCCTAGCTTCTATACAGTCAGCAGTGTCTCAGTAGCTGGCAGAAAGTAGAGGAGTGAAACAAAGGGGATAACTTCAGTGAATGGAAAGTCAACCCTGACATGTGATGGGAATTCTGTGTTATGACACATGCTGTGTGCAATGTGGGGCTCTTTTTCTAATTGGCTCTTTTCCAGGTCTAGGCCAGAGACAGACAGACAGACAGACAGACAGACAGACAGACAGACAGACAGACAGACAGACAGACAGACAGACAGACAGACAGACAGACAGACAGACAGACAGACAGACAGACAGACAGACAGACAGACAGACAGACAGACAGACAGACAGACAGACAGACAGACAGACAGACAGACAGACAGACAGACAGACAGACAGACAGACAGACAGACAGACAGACAGACAGACAGACAGACAGACAGACAGACAGACAGACAGACAGACAGACAGACAGACAGACAGACAGACAGACAGACAGACAGACAGACAGACAGACAGACAGACAGACAGACAGACAGACAGACAGACAGACAGACAGACAGACAGACAGACAGACAGACAGACAGACAGACAGACAGACAGACAGACAGACAGACAGACAGACAGACAGACAGACAGACAGACAGACAGACAGACAGACAGACAGACAGACAGACAGACAGACAGACAGACAGACAGACAGACAGACAGACAGACAGACAGACAGACAGACAGACAGACAGACAGACAGACAGACAGACAGACAGACAGACAGACAGACAGACAGACAGACAGACAGACAGACAGACACACACACACACACACACACACACACACACACACACACACACACACACACACACACACACACACACACACACACACACACACACACACACACACACACACACACACACACACACACACACACACACACACACACACACACACACACACACACACACACACACACACACACAGAGATTATATTCCATGGCATTTTGACACTTTCTTTGATGGGACCAGGAACATTGCTCACCCTCAGGGATGTGTGTGTACTTCCCTTTTTCTGGAATGATGCACAGACTCAAATAACCTGCTGGATGGATTCTTACACATTCATGGATCACATCCCAAAGGAGGGAAAAAGGTGAAATCTCTGAAAAGGAGAAATATGGGACTTTAGAGGCATGGCTATGGTGAGTTGAGTAAACCCTCTCTTATTTTATTCATCTCTTGTTTTATTTATATTTCTCTTTTTAATATTGATGTATATCTGTTTCATATATTGATTTATGGCCCTGGCAGCAGCCTCCCTGCCTTGAGTTATACCAGGCTGCCTTTGGAGTGTTCACACACTATTGAATTTACTATACAGCATAGATACACTTGCTCCAGACTCCCCTTTTTCTCAGCACTTCACCGGGTTATGAAATTCTGAATTTGCAGGCAATAGGGTTGTATTGATATGGTATTATAAAATTATACTCCCTACGTTTCACCAATAAAAAACATGTTTGGCAGATTCCTCCTTCACCTCTTTAACACACACACACACACACACACACACACACACACACACACACACACACACACACACACACACACACACACACACACACACACACACACACACACACACACACACACACACACCAGCCCTTTATCTGGTTTGGATTGATTCCCTAAGACATTAAAGGGATACTTTGGGATTTTGGAAACAAGGACCTTTATCTACCTTCCCGGAGTCAGATGAACTTGTGGATACCATTTTCTGTGTCTGTGTCCAGTATGAAGGAAGTTAAATGTAGTTTCCCAATGCTTACTACAGTTAGCGGAATGACTATCCACGATTTCATCTGACTCTGGGGATGAAGATAAAGGGACGCATTGTCAAATTTCAGAAGTATCCCTTTAACTGGTGCGGTGTTTGTGTGTGTGTGGAGGATTTCTCTACAGGGTTATTGGGGTGATGATAGGGAGATGACTGAGACAAATTAGGGGAGAGAAAATAAGAGATACAGGGAAAGAGGGAGAGTTTACCAACTTTATTTCCCCACTTGAAAGGTGTAGGCTGTGTTGTGTATATCCTCCCACCATACAACACCTCTGGACAGAGAGAGAGAGAGAGAGAGAGAGAGAGAGAGAGAGAGAGAGAGAGAGAGAGAGAGAGAGAGAGAGAGAGAGAGAGAGAGAGAGAGAGAGAGAGAGAGAGAGAGAGAGAGAGAGAGAGAGAGAGAGAGAGAGAGAGAGAGAGAGAGAGAGAGAGAGAGAGAGAGAGAGAGAGAGAGAGAGAGAGAGAGAGGAGAGAGAGAGAGAGAGAGAGAGAGAGAGAGAGAGAGAGAGAGAGAGAGAGAGAGAGAGAGAGAGAGAGAGAGAGAGAGAGAGAGAGAGAGAGAGAGAGAGAGAGAGAGAGAGAGAGAGAGAGAGAGAGAGAGAGAGAGAGAGAGAGAGAGAGAGAGAGAGAGAGAGAGAGAGAGAGAGAGAGAGAGAGAGAGAGAGAGAGAGAGCTGTCCTATCACCATATATTACATCTAGACAGACAGCGAGAGAGCTGTCCTATCACCATATATTACTTCTAGACAGAGAGAGAGAGCTGTCCTATCACCATACAACACCTCTGGGCAGAGAGGGAGAGAGAAAGAGAGAGAGCTGTCTTCTCACCATACAACACCTCTGGGCAGAGAGGGAGAGAGAAAGAGAGAGAGCTGTCCTCCCACCATACAACACCTCTGGACAGAGAGGGAGAGAGAAAGAGAGAGAGAGCTGTCTTCTCACCATACAACACCTCTGGGCAGAGAGGGAGAGAGAAAGAGAGAGAGCTGTCCTCTCACCATACAACACCTCTGGGCAGAGAGGGAGAGAGAAAGAGAGAGAGCTGTCCTCTCACCATACAACACCTCTGGGCAGAGAGGGAGAGAGAAAGAGAGAGAGCTGTCTTCTCACCATACAACACCTCTGGGCAGAGAGGGAGAGAGAAAGAGAGAGAGCTGTCCTCTCACCATACAACACCTCTGGACAGAGAGGGAGAGAGAAAGAGAGAGAGAGCTGTCTTCTCACCATACAACACCTCTGGGCAGAGAGGGAGAGAGAAAGAGAGAGAGCTGTCCTCCCACCATGCAACACCTCTAGACAGAGAGAGGGCGAGAGAAAGAGAGAGAGCTGTCCTCTCACCATACAACACCTCTGGGCAGAGAGGGAGAGAGAAAGAGAGAGAGCTGTCTTCTCACCATACAACACCTCTGGGCAGAGAGGGAGAGAGAAAGAGAGAGAGCTGTCCTCCCACCATACAACACCTCTGGACAGAGAGGGAGAGAGAAAGAGAGAGAGAGCTGTCTTCTCACCATACAACACCTCTGGGCAGAGAGGGAGAGAGAAAGAGAGAGAGAGCTGTCCTATCACCATACAACACCTCTAGACAGAGAGAGAGAGGGAGAGAGAAAGAGAGAGAGCTGTCCTCTCACCATACAACACCTCTGGGCAGAGAGGGAGAGAGAAAGAGAGAGAGCTGTCCTCTCACCATACAACACCTCTGGGCAGAGAGGGAGAGAGAAAGAGAGAGAGCTGTCCTCTCACCATACAACACCTCTGGGCAGAGAGGGAGAGAGAAAGAGAGAGAGCTGTCCTCCCACCATACAACACCTCTGGACAGACAGAGAGATTGTGTTAGGATGTCTGTTTGAGAATGAGATTACCTCTATGGGCCTGTTCCTCTCCTGGACAGACCTAGTTTAGCCTGTCACTACAATGTAGGGCTGCAAAGAGAGAGATGGTGAGAAAGGGAGAGACAGAGGGAGGTAATAAGAGGCAGACGGAGGGTGAGACCGGGAGGGAGAGAGACAGGGAGGGAGGGAGAGAGACGGAGGGAGAGAGAGGGTTGCAGGGAATCTAAGAATGGGAGAGAACCATAACTGGTAATATGACACACACACACACTGACACTATGAAAGCCCCACTAACAATCATCTGTCCAGCAGAAATAGTGCCTCCCTCCCCCCTGCCCCCTCTTCCACAACTCATGTCTGTTCCAGTTTACCTGCCTTCTGTTAAATTACCACGTGGTCTCTAGGTGCTTGGCCTCGCACATTATGTGTTAGACGAGCTGTGTGTGTGTGTGAGAGGGGGAGAGACGAGGTATTATCAAAAATACAGGACCCAGGGGGTGGTCAAAATTTGCCAGCTACACCATAGAGATAGATAGAGGACTCTAGTGCCCAAAAGCCTGTTTTAGGATGGGCAGCGCCATTAAGGACTTTCACCATTTTTAAGTACTCAACATGGGTTAAGGAAGGATCACATAACTGCATAATTCCATAACTGCAGGTGGCAATAAATCACCAACCTTGGCTTTATACCTGTTCAAACAACACCCTCTAGGTGGCAGTATACACCCTTTCAGTTTGTTTACCAACTCATAGAAGTAGTAGAAGCAGAAAATTGACTACTTCAAAATGGAGATGACCTCAATGGCGCTGGCCATGCTCTCAAGGATGCCATAATGGGAGAAATACAATATTGCGTCCTCTAACTATCTCTATGTGCTACACAGAGAGGGGGAGATAGATGTAAAATAGAAAGTGTTGTCACAAAGAAACGAAGGGATAACAGTCAAAGAGGACAGAAAGTGTGTGGAACATGAATGGCTGAAAGTGTGTTTTAAAAAAATAAATAAAGGTGTTTTATAACATATGCAAAAAGTGTGTGTTTAACTGGGGATGATTTGGGGCCCCTGTGTTGAGTGGTGTGTGTTTAACTGGGGATTATTTGGGGGGCCCCTGTGTTGAGTGGTGTGTGTTTTACTGGCGATGATTTGGGGCCCCTGTGTTGAGGGGTGGGTATTTTACTGGGTATGATTTATTGAGGATGACACAGGGGCCCCCAAATAATCCCCAGTTAAACACACACCACTCAACACAGGGGCCCCAAATCATCGCCAGTAAAACACACACCACTCAACACAGGGGCCCCCAAATAATCCCCAGTTAAACACACACCACTCAACACAGGGGCCCCAAAATAATCCCCAGTTAAACACACACCACTCAACACAGGGCCCTTTACTGGTGATGATTTGGGGCCCCTGTGTTGAGGGGTGGGTATTTTACTGGGGATGATTTATTGGGGATGATTTGGGGCCCACTGTGTTGAGTGGTGTGAGTTCGAGAGAGAGGGCCCTGTAGGATGTGTATGTGTGGTTTACATTTTGTGTGTGTGCGTACGCATTTGTGTGTGTGTGAGAGAGCCAGCACACCACTGGTCAGTTGGCCTCAGGTGTGGAAGCAGTGAGAAATGTTTTGGGGGTTGTTCTGTTGGCGTATAGTTGGGGTTATCACATCCCAAAGCCCTTCTCTTTCTCTCGCTCTCTCGCTCTCTCTCTCGCGCTCTCTCTCTCTCTCTCTCTCTCTCTCTCTCTCTCTCTCTCTCTCTCTCTCTCTCTCTCTCTCTCTCTCTCTCTAACTCTCTCTCTCTCTTTCTCTTTCTCTTTCTCTTTCAATCTTTCAATCTTTCACTCTCACACCCTTTCCGATAGCTTCATTTAAACAAGCAAATCTATTTTGGCTCTGTCTCCTCTCTTTCTCTCCCTCTTTTTTCCCGGACAACATTCTCAGCATATCTCTATTGCTTATGAGAATCACAAATCACCCTCTAAATTGGCTTTTATAAATTTTTGACGCTTCTCATATAAATCAAGCAAGATGAGGGATGACTTGGTGTCCCCTCTGAATTTTCCTCCACTTTTTCAGGAGTTTTTAATAAAATTGTGAATATTTCAGAGTCGTTCTCCCAGGATTATGGGAAGACATGGGCAGTTGACTCCCAATCTGGAAAAGCTTGGGAATGTTGTGAATGGAAGTAAAATACAACACAACATGACATGACACGGCAGCCTCCCCTCTCCTCTCCTGATATTTTTTTTCGCTCCACTACACCTGGAACCTCACTTCAGTGTCCAGGTGTTTGTTAAATGTCATCTAAATGTCAGAGAGACCAGAGCCGAGGACAGGGATTTGTCCCTGCCTACCCGTCACATGCCGTTTTAGCTCAAGTGCAAAAGGACATCCCAACCAATCTCCTCCCGTCCATTTCCCAGTCTTATAGATAGATCATAGTCCTAGAGCTCAACTGTACCATTGAAAAACATAGAGGATATTTCTCCACCAGCTTTCTCTTTCTCATCTGTCAATAGGTGCAACGAGCCTATCAGACCATCCCTTTCCGATTGGAACCTAAAAAGCGTAACTATCGTCTACCACTAGAGAAACTCCACATGCACTCCGCCTGCACCCCTGTCTTACAGCATGTTAGTTGTCCTGTCTCTGACTATGATTCAATTGTATGACATGCTATTTTATCAAATCGATTACCTAACGTTTAATTGATTACGTGATTGAATTAAACCATGCAACAATGAAACCATTAATAACCTGGGGCACCGAGGAAGCATTCATTTATATAGAGCGGTTATCTCCTGAATCCACCCTCTTAAAGATCTGAAGATCTTTTATATCAATAGAAGTCAATTAAATATCGTCACCTCGATTGGTCTCATTCTGATTGACATAAGTACTTAGTTATCTGCACAAACCCTAGCTAATATATTGAATCAGCAATACACAAATTGGCTTAATTACTTATTTACTAAGTACCTAAATAATCACACATAATTACATATACACACACACAGGATAGATCACACATTGATTACTAATCATGTCTAATATGTCTAATAAAAAGTGGCCAGATGAAGCAGATGCTAAACTACAGGACTGTTTTGCTAGCACAGAATGGAACATGTTCCGAGATTCTACCGATGGCATTGAGGAGTACACCACATCAGTCACTGGCTTTATCAATAAGTGCATCGAGGACGTCGTCCCCACAGTGACTGTACGTACAAACCCCAACCAGAAGCCATGGATTACAGGCAACATTCGCACTGAGCTAAAGGCTGCCGCTTTCAAGGTGCGGGACTCTAAGCCGGAAGCTTACAAGAAATCCTGCTATGCCTTGTGACGAACCATCAAACAGGCAAAGCGTCAATACAGGGTCAAGATTGAATCATACTACACCGGCTCTGACGCTCGTCTTATGTGGCAGGGCTTGCAATTTATTACAGACTACAAAGGGAAGCACAGCCGCGAGCTTCCCAGTGACACGAGCCTACCAGACGAGCTAAATCACTTCTATGCTCGCTTCGAGGCAAGCAACACTGAGGCATGCATGAGAGCATCAGTTGTTCCGGATGACTGTGTGACAACGCTCTCCGTAGCCGACGTGAGTAAGACCTTTAAAAAAGTCAACATACACAAGGCTGCAGGGCCAGATGGATTTTCAGGATGTGTGCTCCGGGCATGTGCTGACCAACTGGCAGGTGTCTTCACTGACAATTTCAACATGTCCCTGATTGAGTCTGTAATACCAACATGTTTCAAGCAGACCACCATAGTCCCTGTGCCCAAGAACACAAAGGCAACCTGCCTTAATGACTACAGACCCGTAGCAGTCACGTCCGTAGCCATGAAGTACTTTGAAAGGTTGGTAATGGCTCACATCAACACCCTTATCCCAGAAACCCTAGACCCACTCCAGTTTGCATACCGCCCAACAGATCCACAGATGATTCCATCTCTATTGCTCTCCACACTGCCCTTTCCCACCTGAACAAAAGGAACACTTATGTGAGAATGCTATTCATTGACTACAGCTCAGCGTTCAACACCATAGTACCCTCAAAGCTCATCACTAAGCTAAGGATCCGGGGATTAAACACCTCCCTCTGCAACTGGATCCTGGACTTCCTGACGGGCCGCACCCAGGTGGTGAGGGTAGGTAGCAACACATCTGCCACGCTGATCCTCAACACTGGAGCTCCCCAGTGGTGCGTGCTCAGTCCCCTCCTGTACTCCCTGTTTACTCACGACTGCATGACCAGGCACGACTCCAACACCATCATTAAGTTTGCAGACGACACAACTGTGGTAGGCCTGATCAACGACGAGACAGCCTATAGAGAGGAGTTCAGAGACCTGGCCGAGTGGTGCCAGAATAACAACCTATCCCTCAACATAACCAAGACTAAGGAGATGATTGTGGACTACAGGTTAAAGGAGGACCGAGCACGCCCCCATTCTCATCGACGGGGCTGTAGTGGAGCAGGTTGAGAACTTCAAGTTCCTTGGTCTCCACATGAACAACTAACTAGAATAGTCCAAACACACCAAGGCAGTCATGAAGAGGGAACGACAAAGCCAATTCCCCCTCAGGAAACTAAAAAGATTTGCCATGGGTCCTGAGATCCTCAAAAGGTTCTACAGCTGCAACATCGAGACCATCCTGACTGGTTGCATCACTGCCTGGTATGGCAATTGCTCGGCCTCTGACCGCAAGGCAATACAGAGGGTAGTGCCTGTCACAATGCCTGTTCACTTGGGTGTGGCCACTGAATGGGCCTACGTTTTACTATGAAAAAAATGATCTTATTTAGGAGGCTAAAATTACATTTCATCATTTCACAAATAGTTTCACATTTAAATATTTAAATTGCACAACAATTCCATGTGAATCTGATATCTAGAATTTGTAGACTTTCCAATATACAATTTGTCGTCCTATCATCAGATATAATAACCCAGACAGCAACTGATCTGACATCAAATTCTTTAAGTACCAACGGACAATTTCAACTGGTTGAGAAAGGGAAATATTTAAAAAATATATATATTTTTTATTTTATTTCACCTTCATATTACCATGTCGTTTAGTTGAGAACAAGTTCTCATTTACAACTGCGACCTGGCCAAGATAAAGCAAAGCAGTTTGACACACAACAACACAGAGTTACACATGGAATAAACAAACATACAGTCAATAATACAGTAGAAAAAGTCTATATACAGTGTTTGCAAATGAGGTAGGATAAGGGAGGTAAGGCAATAAATATGCCATGATGGCGAAGTAATACAATATAGCATTTAAACACTGGAATGGTAGATGTGAGGAAGATGAATGTGCAAGTAGAGATACTTGGTTGCAAAGGAGCAAGATAAATAAATAAATACAGTATGGGGATGAGGTAGTTGGATGGGCTATTTACAGATGGGCTATGTACAGGTGCAGTGATCTGTGAGCTGCTCTGACAGCTGGTGCTTAAAGCTAGTGAGGGAGATATGAGTCTCCAGCTTCAGTGATTTTTGCAGTTCGTTCCAGTCATTGGCAGCAGAGAACTGGAAGGAAAGGTAGGCAAAGGAGAAATTGGCTTTGGGGATGACCAGTGAGATATATCTGCTGGAGCGCGTGCTACGGGTGGGTGCTGCTATGGTGACCAGTGAGCTGAGATAATCAAATTGTATTTGTCACATACACATGGTTAGCAGATGTTAATGCGAGTGTAGCGAAATGCTTGTGCTTCTAGTTCCGACAATGCACTAATATCCAACGAGTAACCTAACAATTTCACAACAATTACCTTTTACACACAAGTGTAAAGGAATGAATAAGAATATGTACATAAAAAAAATATAAGAATGAGTGATGGTATAGAACGGCATAGTGAAGATGCAGTGGATGGTATAGAGTACAGTATTTGCATATGAGATGAGTAATGTAGGGTATGCAAACATTATATAAAGTGGCATTGTTTAAAGTGGCTAGTGATACATTACATCAAGATGGCAAGATGCAGTAGATGGTATCGAGTACAGAGTACAGTATATACATATGAGATGAGTAATGTAGGGTATGTAAACACTATATAAAGTGGCATTGTTTAAAGTGGCTAGTGATACATTACATCAAGATGGCAAGATGCAGTAGATGGTATAGAGTACAGTATATACATATGAGATGAGTAATGTAGGGTTTGGCTACGAGTATGAAGTGAGGGCCAGCCAACGAGAGCGTACAGGTCGCAGTGGTTGGTAGTATATGGGGCTTTGGTGACAAAACGGAAATATTGCTCCATTCCCCAACCTTTTGATGTTACCATACTTTCTCTGTGGTAACACAGGGCTTTCCAAGAGTCCATTCTGTAGAGTGGAGAGAAAAGGGGGAAAGGTATTTATGGGGGTCATAAACCTCACCCAACAAGGCAATGTCATGACATAGTTGAACAAGCGTTTGCCTTGTACTCACACGAAACAGGCCTTTCTTATTTACTGGCGACTGGCTTTGTTGTTGTGTAAGGGCTGTCAGAGGAATTCAGGCTACTGTTTACCAGAGTAAACACACAGAGGGTTTTATTCAGCTACTCTGGTGTCACACTTGATAAGTCATTTTGAGTAATGGCGGCGTTACACACCTTGATCAGTATCAGCGGCGGCTGGAGAAATCTGTCTGAGAGAGACTGTGAACAGACACATGTACAGCTGACACAGGACCCGCATGGAACAGCCCCACCAGCTACAACTTATCCTTAGCCACAGATCTAGGAACAGCTCACCCTCCTCCTTTTATTTCCTAGCATAGTATATGCCTATGGCCATGTGTAAATGAGACTTAATGCATTCTTTCAAACTCACCTGGTGGCTTCGCTTGGTTTCATCTGGAAACAATTCAGTTAAGTCACATGGTAAAATAGACATTTCTCTCTATTTACAAACCTCTTGTTAAAAACCCTTTTGTCCGTCCACATCACTGGTATTATTAAAGGTTTTGGAAATGTTTTGTGTTTATAGAGCTTGTGTTAATTGAGAATGGATCAAGTGGCTGGAGTGATAGGGTACTTTGGTTTAGTGCTCAGAGATGTGCAGTTGTGTGTCTGTATAGCTGCAGGGCTCTGAGTCCTAGTCCCTTAAGGGACTCTTTCCAGTATTCCACCCCAGAGAGAAGCTTTTGAACTGTGTTCAGTCTCCAGCTGGATCTGTGGGTAATGTGTAAATGCTAGGAGTCACACCGTCTGCTCAATAAATAGGTAATGTAGTCACGCAGAACGCTGCTTTAGGAGGGCACCACTGGCCAGGAACCAAAAGAGCCGGGAGCCTCGTTGCACTCAGGGAGATATCGGGGTCGCACACTGGGCCGTGTGGGCAGGGATACAGGCTTTGATGATTCCTGTGTAAAAACGCTCGTGCTTCAACACCCCTTTGCCCAAACACTCTCAGACAGGCTGGAGGGAATGTACTTTCACAGATACTCTGGCTGTAATAAGGTACTTACACACTACTATATTGGGCCCAAATCCTAACTTGAGATCCATGCAAGGAACTCAAACTTTTTTTGAAATGTCCCAAAAGCTTTAAGGAAAGATG
>NC_074692.1:41154011-41232900 GCF_029448725.1 Salvelinus fontinalis
TCTGGACCAGATCTCCCTATCCCAGCTCTAACCATTACCTATAGCTCTAAAGATTACAAATGAATCTGGACCAGTTCTCCCTATCCCAGCTCTAACCATTACCTATAGCTCTAAAGATTACAAATGATTCTGGACCAGATCTCAGGGGTAGATGTTAGATGCAGTTTATCGTTAACGCATGCTGTCTTTTTTCCCTGTTTCTCTAGAGCTCTGAATTACAATTTTAGGAATATGTCTATTCTATGCATTATATGTCTGTGGGCATTATGCCTTTGTCTGGAGCTGTAGAGGCCCTCGCCCCCAGTCCTTGCCCCTGCCCTTGGTCTCCCCCCCACCACCAGCAGAGTACACGCCCCCAACCTCTACCCTCCCTGGCAGAGTTCACCCCCCACCCTCCTCCCTGCCTAGCAGAGTACCCCCCCCCCCCCCCCCCCCACACACACACATTTTTTGAGGGGGAGGTCTGAAAGCAGCTGGTAGTGGCATGGAGTGATCTACCTTCCCAGACCAGATGTGGGCGCTATTGTGCGGCTCGCTCAACCCCCCCCCCCCCATACTCCAAACCCCAACCTGTGAGGAATTTCTCAGACATGGACACTCCTGCCCTCCACCCCTCCAATCCTTTCCTTCCTGGCCACACTGCTCCTCTTCTTCCTGTTGAGTGTAGGGTGATTGTATGGCTCAATGCATTGTTTCAGTTTTGACTGAGGACGGTTTGACTGGAACTTGCAGAAACTCAACATTGCCACCCATGGCAGCAGTTTTTTATGCCCTGTCTCAACATAGAGACATTTAAGTTCTGTGTCTATTTTTGCATAGACATATTTTTTTTTTTAAATTGACGTCAAGAAAAACACATTTCTTTGTGATTACATTTTTTTTCTGTTTTTGATCAAGTGTAGTACAATTCTTTATTCATTTATTTGATGTCAACAAGCTCATTTAGTCTTGCTTCATTTGTTTTCTGTGTTCCGCTGTTAAACTCATTTACACTCAAAGTTCAATTGCATTTTGACACAATAACAACATTTGCATGAAAAGACCAGAATGATTGAATGATTGGTTTTCTTTTTGTCGTCACCCTTTTCTGTGCAATTGGAAAATGTGACAGGCCGAGTCCAACCATTTGAGACCCTGGGTTTTGCCAGACCCATTTTCCACAGATAATTCCTTTCATGGTACACTGACCTCGGACATTCACAGACATGTTCCTTATTTAACTTGGGGGCTGACTGGCTTGGCGGTGCGGGGGAGTGATGTTGTTCTAGCTGGGTTGGGGAGCAGTGTGGAGAATGTATCCTAGAAGACGTCACATCTCCAGAACAAATACCTCATTGACAGTGTAGGCCTTCGTAAATGACAAGGGAGAGAGAAACACGTGTTTTAAAGAATGAAAAGTCACCACCGTTAGAACAGCCAGCAGCCTTGGTCATGGTTTCCCTTCTCCTCAGTGTGACTGTAATAGTCTGCTGGGTTTATTCCCAAACGTCCATCTCCATGAGTAGAGCCCATGCATTACTGAGTACTGCTTCTAAATGGGAAGAATATTACATTCAAGAAGGAAACGCTAAAACATCTTATAGTACTGTAGTTCCAGGTGCCTAAATCTAAATGCTGAATACGTCGCTGCTCCACAAAGTGTTAAGGGAATATACTGTTTTTATCTTACTGTACCTTTGTCACAGAGTATATCCACCTCCACACCTGTATACAGTTAGTCAGAGCCACTGAAAGCCCAGTCTCAGCGTGTGGGTTTTGGAAGCAGGATGTTGGTCTGTGTGTCTGCTTCAGTCTAGCGTAGATAATGCGGGTGTTGGCATATCAGTCGATGGACCAGAAATTGTTTTGAATATGAACACCCCGTCATATCTCCCCTCTCAATTCCATGTCCCCAAACACATAAACACCGCTTTCACCTCGCTCAGCCCCCGCTGCTTGAAGTGGAGAGAGGCAAAACAAAACAGTTAAGCCGCTTCCAAACTCCCTCCGAGTACAACCTACACACATGCGTGCGCGCGCAGCAGTGATCGAGTCTCTCTCTCTGGCCGGGTTCTGACAGGCTGAAAGGCAGTCATTGTTCTCCTCTCTGTCCTCTCTCTCTCGGCTGAAAGTAGGCATGCCCTTAAAACGGAGGGAGAAAAGGAGGGAGAGAAGGGAGATGGAGCAGTTGGAAGGGTTGATGAGGCAGGAGTGGGGGCCACAGCTGAAGTTGTAGCACATTCACTGAGGAGAGGAAGAGACAAGAGGAGGAGATGGGGGAAGGCAGAGTGTTATAACTGAGGCTGAGGAGAGTGTTTTGGAGGTGGCTCTATATACAACAATATCTCATAGTTTCCCTTCGAAATGTAACGTATTATGGATGACGTCTATTTTTTACTCATTCAATCTGCGTGGTTACAGGGTTAATTCCATGTGGTTACAGGTTAAAACAAGAACAACTCAAATATTAAGAGTTTAGGCATTCATTTCGAGTGGTTAAGATTAGGGATATGGTTTGGGGAAAGCTTAAAACAAAATAATAAAAAACGACGTGCTATTACCATCAAGTATCATCAAGTATGCTAGTGGTCTAAGCAATGCACTTCGGCTCTGAGCATCACGAGTTTGTGCCCGGCAATCGTCTCTTTTATCAACATTTTTTTGCAGATGAATGCATATATCTATGTTCTCAACCTTTTGAAATATCCGAATTTGAAGTCTTATCAGGCTGCTGTATACCCCTCACACCGTTCTATTTGCCCCCCCTTATCACTTGTTTCACACCTCAGTTTCCCGCCCTTTCTGCCTCTCTTCACTAATTGCCTTATTTTTGCCTCCTTCCCCCCTTCTCCATGCCCTCCATCTCTGTCTGTCCTTGCCAAAAGGTTACAGAAGTGCTTGGCTGTGTGACTGGCTGGAAGGTGGTTGGATGTTTGGTCCTCTGCTTTTCAGGGGACTAGCCATCCATATAGCAATTAGATATTATGAAATTGGGGAGAGAAAAAAATAATAAAAAAAATACATTTATTAAGAAAGGATGAACCCTTCTCCGGGTTCAGGACCCGTGCTTTGTCTACCTTTAGCTGACAACACTCCCACACGGTGTTTGTGTGTGTGTGTTTGTGTGTGCATGCTTGTGTGTGTGAGAGAGAGGAGAGTGTGGAATGAATTCCACTTAATACCATGTATTTCTTTCATTCTTTTCTTCAACCATTGTTTAATCCTCTGTATGGAAAAATCCTGTCAAATCCTCAAATCCTGTTTAAAAATGGCTACTATAGGAAGGAATGTTAGCTGTGTCTCCCTCAGCCCTCGGTTTGATAAGGGTTTGAGGGTTGAGACAAAGTGTGTGTGTTGTTATCCTTACCTGACCCCTGCTCTGAACCTCTGTTTTTTTTTAACCAAATTTATACCTCGCTGCTTTCTCCGTTGAAATAGAGGGGGATAGCCCTTGTGTGTGTGTGTGTGTGTGTGTGTGTGTGTGTGTGTTTTAGCATACAGGGGAAGCAATTGATCCATGGAATGTGTGTTGGATTCCATCCTCACCCTCTCCTCTCAGCTGCTCATGGCCCGGCTTTGGTTGGCTGGATAATGCAAAACATTATCCCAGATAACCAAATATGACATCACAACGGAACATGAGCGTACCCACACACACGCAGAACATACCACACACACATTCAACAACGGAACATGAGCGTACCCACACACACGCAGAACATACCACACACACATTCAACAACGGAACATGAGCGTACCCACACACACGCAGAACATACCACACACACATTCAACAACGGAACATGAGCGTACCCACACACACGCAGAACATACCACACACACATTCAACAACGGAACATGAGCGTACCCACACACACGCAGAACATACCACACACACATTCAACAACGGAACATGAGCGTACCCACACACACGCAGAACATACCACACGCACATTCAACAACGGAACATGAGCGTACCCACACACACGCAGAACATACCACGCACACATTCAACAACGAAACATGAGCGTACCCACACACACGCAGAACATACCACGCACACATTCAACAACGAAACATGAGCGTACCCACACACACGCAGAACATACCACGCACACATTCAACAACGGAACATGAGCGTACCCACACACACGCAGAACATACCACGCACACATTCAACAACGAAACATGAGCGTACCCACACACACGCAGAACATACCACGCACACATTCAACAACGGAACATGAGCGTACCCACACACACGCAGAACATACCACGCACACATTCAACAACGGAACATGAGCGTACCCACACACACGCAGAACATACCACGCACACATTCAACAACGGAACATGAGCGTACCCACACACACGCAGAACATACCACGCACACATTCAACAACGGAACATGAGCGTACCCACACACACGCAGAACATACCACGCACACATTCAACAACGAAACATGAGCGTACCCACACACACGCAGAACATACCACGCACACATTCAACAACGGAACATGAGCGTACCCACACACACGCAGAACATACCACGCACACATTCAACAACGGAACATGAGCGTACCCACACACACGCAGAACATACCACGCACACATTCAACAACGGAACATGAGCGTACCCACACACACGCAGAACATACCACGCACACATTCAACAACGGAACATGAGCGTACCCACACACACGCAGAACATACCACGCACACATTCAACAACGGAACATGAGCGTACCCACACACACGCAGAACATACCACGCACACATTCAACAACGGAACATGAGCGTACCCACACACACGCAGAACATACCACGCACACATTCAACAACGGAACATGAGCGTACCCACACACACGCAGAACATACCACGCACACATTCAACAACGGAACATGAGCGTACCCACACACACGCAGAACATACCACGCACACATTCAACAACGGAACATGAGCGTACCCACACACACGCAGAACATACCACACACACATTCAACAACGGAACATGAGCGTACCCACACACACGCAGAACATACCACGCACACATTCAACAACGGAACATGAGCGTACCCACACACACGCAGAACATACCACGCACACATTCAACAACGGAACATGAGCGTACCCACACACACGCAGAACATACCACACACACATTCAACAACGGAACATGAGCGTACCCACACACACGCAGAACATACCACGCACACATTCAACAACGGAACATGAGCGTACCCACACACACGCAGAACATACCACACACACATTCAACAACGGCGTTGCTATTTTTAAGAAGTAGAGTTCATCTTTTTTTGTGGAGCTCAAGTTGTGGAGCTTTATTTTCTATGTACATTTTTTACACCCAAAATCTCTTCAGAGTGAGTGTGGAGTGAAGCCTCTATACCCAGGCATTGTAAAGCAATGCAGCCTGTCCTCGCCTGTCCCATAGCTGCTGCTGCTGCCCAGGGTATGAACATGGAGTCACTGAGAGGATTAAAAAGCCATCAGCTCTTTGTCCTGAGACACAAAACCTCTTCCTCTCAAATTCCCCCATCTTTCTATTCTTCCTCTACTCCCTCCTTCCCTCCTTTCTTAGAAAGCCCGGGCATTCATATTAATCAGTTTTAAAGGCTAATGAGATAAGACAGACTTAAGGGGAGACCCCAAAGTGCCCTAAGCCCCCTGGATAAACAGAGGTGATGAACGGGGTCTGGGGCTACAGTTTCTTTAAGGATCACTACACACTTCCGTTTTCAATGCTCTTTGTTTGGTACAAAACTCCAGTCAGAATTGTGAAATGCAATAAAGCATTTTTTCCCTAAATATTTTTGGGGGCAAATGGTGGTGTGCTGTGGTGTTGGCATGATGTTTGGGGGAATAGATCATTGATGTTGAGACTTGATCTGGTTGTTTGTGAGGTGTTTGAGAAACATGCCTTTTTCTTTCCCCAGTCTCTCCTCTCTATCTCTCTTTCCCCCTCTTCCTCTCTTTATCTCTCTTTATCTCTATCTCTTTCTCTGTCTATTTCTCTCTCTCTCTCTCTCTCTCTCTCTTTCCCCCTCTCCCTCTCTATCTCTATTTCTATCTCTCTATCTCTATCTCTCTCTCTCTTCCCCCCTCTCTCTCTATCTCTCCTTCCCCCCTCTCTCTCTATCTCTCTTTCCCCCCTCTCTCTCTCTCTCTCTCTCTCTCTCTCTCTCTCTCTCTCTCTCTGTCTCTGTCTCTGTCTCTGTCTCTGTCTCTGTCTCTGTCTCTGTCTCTGTCTCTGTCTCTGTCTCTGTCTCTGTCTCTGTCTCTGTCTCTGTCTCTGTCTCTGTCTCTGTCTCTGTCTCTGTCTCTGTCTCTGTCTCTGTCTCTGTCTCTGTCTCTGTCTCTAACTCTGTCTCTTTCTCTGTCTCTTTCTCTGTCTATGTCTCTCTCTGTCTATGTCTCTCTCTGTCTGTCTCTCTCTCTTTCTCTCTCCCTGTGTCTCTATCTTTGTCTCTGTGTCTCTCTGCCTCCCTGTCTCTCTGTCTCTCTCCCAGAGATTACTAGTATATGTGTCAGTAATAAGTCTTGGGTTTTGGGGGATCCTGCTGGGGTGACCCAGCATGCACTGTGTTAGGGTTAGGCCCAGTGTTGTGGCTGGCCTTGCTGACTGACGGCTGGCTAATACGCAACTGTATCTCTGTGTGTGTGTGTGTGTGTGCCTGTGCGTATGCGCGTGCAAGTGAGTGAGTGAGACAGAGCCACGTGAGCAAAAAATATGGAGGTTAAGTGAGGAGAAATACAAATGTTGCGCCAGCCTTTCAAGCAGACATATTCAAAGGGGTAATGCTGGCAGCAATTTTTGAGCCAAATTATACAGCCATACATGACAAGAGATTTTAGAATTTTCAACTGTATATAAAATGGCCCGAAATAACAGATGTGTGATTAAAGGAACTGTGCGGAGGGTAGACTTCCTGAGAATATAAAATAATCTCAAATGAATCTGTGATTATGCCAATATTTCACCAGATGGAGGTGGGTCAGTCACAGAGCAGAAATAGCCATGAGACACATGAAAGAATCCAATTGGATAACAAAACAAGGGCATTCAGACTTTATTTGATTTAAATGTCTGCAGCTGTACTGCTCTAAACATTTTCTTGTGGCAATGAATAGGCACACATTCTTGTTTCAGACATAACGTTAGGAGCAGTGTTTTTCTCTCTGTGTGGTTGGCTTTTGGTTTTGAAAAGGTCTTGTTGGAATATACAGTGGGCCGGCTCAAGTTCCATAGAACACGGAACACACAGAACACTCCACCCAGTGTTTCAGAGTTACCATAGTTCCAGAGTTCCGTCTCACCTGCTGTGCTCTGTACTCCTTAGCGTCAGAACTTCATGTCATTCCTAGAACACGACCGGAGACATTCCAGCCAGGATTAGATGGGGGAGTTTGCAGGAGGTTTTTAATTTTCCCAGGAATTAACAATGTTGGAACAGCGTTGTTTGCCTCACTAGTGCTAGGGTCTTAATTTATGCTGCTCTGTTCCTGTTGTTATTCATATAATAGGATCAATGTTTTGAAATACAGATCAATGAGAACTTAGTTTAATGGATAGGAAGCATTTGAGAAACTATGTTTTTGCGTTGTGTGTTTTTTTTGACTGGAATTGTATTTCAATGTCTTATTTTATTATTTTACCTAAATTAAATGTTTTCAAATGTATTTTTGTTCTTATTTTTTGAGAGATTTATGTAAAACAAAAAATACTATTTGTTATTCACACTGTTTAAAAAAAATATCCTTTTAATTTTTATTATGAAATGTGTTTAATTTGTTGTAGTGTATATATATTTTTGAACATAACAATACATTCATATTACTGGTATACAACTATATGCTATAATATACAGTTTATTAGGTACACCCATCTAGTACCGGGTCGGAACCCCCTTTGCCACCAGAACAGCTAGAATTTTTGAGGGCATGGGAAACGTTGCTCAATTGCTATCAAAGGGCCTAACATGTGTCAGGAAGATGTTCCCTACACCATTACACCACTGCCTCCAGCATGTACCGTTGACACCAGGCAGGATGGGGCCAGGGACTCATGCTGCTTACGCCAATCCTGACTCTGCCGTCAGCATGACGCAACAGGAACCAGGATTTTTCGGACCAGGCAATGTTCTTCCATTCCTCAGTTGTCCAGTGTTGGTGATCATGTGCCCACTGGAGCTGCTTCTTCTTGTTTTTAGCTGATAGGAGTGCAACCTGATGTGGTCGTCTGCTGCAATAGCCCATCCGTGACAAGGACTGATGAGTTGTGTGTTCCGAGATGCCATTCCGCACACCACTGTGCCGTTATTTGCCTTTGGCAAGAATCACATTCTCCTTCGACCTCTCATCAAAAAAACAGCCCCGTTTTTGTCCACAGGACTGTTTTTTGTTTTTTGCACCAAGGGCAGCCACACCGGCAGTCATGAGTCTTGAAGGCAGTCAAATTCCACGTGACCATTTAGTCACGGTAATTAGGCTTCTCTAAGCTCTGATGCTGCTGATGGCCACTATTAAAAATAGGGGGATACCATCAGCTTTCTATAGACTAGGCCTACTATATTTATCTCACCTTTCCTAATATTAAGCACAATGCTTATATTTACAACAGGAGTATAGCCTACCTGCATGGCATGAAAATAAACCACAGGGAAAAGCGTCCTCCTTTCGCTATTTAAGTAAATAGATGCCATGTCTTTTTTTTCTGCCCCTGTTTCCATACAGGTGCATGATAATGGTCCATTCTAAATCAAAACCAATTTCACACATATTATTTAGTACAAGATTAAATCAAGAATAGTCTGACGGGTGACAATAATTGCCTATCACTTGTGAATTATATATTATCACTTGTGAATGATGCCCAGCATAAGACAAGAAACAATGCCTTTTTTTGGTGACTTTTTTGAATCATAGTCGCACACCTCATGTAGCCAAGCCCATAGGCCTATATGTTTGATAAGGTTTGTATCACAACTAAAGTGGCCAAATAAGTTCTTAAAATTAAGCACATTAATCCGCTTTATAAAGGGTGTAGAGCCTAACCGGCATATATAAGCAGCGCGTGAGTTTTAAGTTTGGGGAAGATCATTTTCACCATAAAAATTCACCTTTTATAATAAAAGCATTACGTGCATAATCACACTTGCGGTCACTTTTGTAAATGGCGTTTCCCGCTAATGGAATAGTCATGCGTGTAGCCTACTGCCATGTGCACATTGTTGCGCTTATAATGTGAAGAAATAGCCTAATAGTTGATCAACATTTTAAGCTAAACGTTCTGATCTGTTGTGTTAGCCACATTGTGTAAAAAGGTTTTTGGAATGATCAGTGCTTGTATTAATTTGGGATCTATCGCATCCCACAACTGTCCCAGACTATTTTGGAATATTTATTTATCTCACAGAATAGAATAGGTCAACTTTTGTACTATGGGGGATTGTAGATTGACAGGCTAGTGTCTTTGCTGTTCGTTAGGCCTACTCATCTCAGTGGCTGAGTGTATATGATATATAATATACTGTATAATATATGCCATTTAGCAGACACTTTTATCCAACGCGATTTACAGTCCTGAGCGCGTACATTTTAAGGATGGGTGGTCAGGGGAATTTAACCTACTATCCTGACATAGTAAACATCCTGCTCTATCAACTGAGCTACAGAGATCAGGGCGGCAAGGCAGTCTCAGGTCCTCTGTTTGTCATGTGGTTTTACCTTTACTTACTTTATTAAACATATTATGTTCAATAATTCTATTTGAATCAGTTTTCTGACTGGTCAAGGTGACGTATTGAGTGTTCCTGTTTGAACATGTCTTTCGGATGAACTTTACTGTTCAGATGTCTTTGAATGAGTGGTAGTTCCTACCCTTAGCTTAGTACTAACTGTATAGTGAGACGTGCCATATTCAAAACTAACTCCATTTTATATGAATCATTTCTGCTGACATCTTTTTTAGTTTTCAAAAGTCCTAAATTTCCCAGATAACAATAACATGATGACCAAGTAATGAATAGACAATATACTTGACATCACCAAACAAGAGGCATCTCACATGCTGTTTTACTGCATCAAATTCAGAGGTCAAATGTGTCTGTCTGTGATTTCACCTCTCTTCGACAGGTGTCAGTTGCTCAATCCTTCGACATATCCTCCAACCCAATCTGATAATAAGCAGAGAAGCAGGGGAGTAATCGTATCTTTAATAATGCAGTATTCGATTAAGGCAGCCTGCACCTCTCTGATTCAGAAGGCTTGGGTTAAATGCGGAAGACACATTTCAGTTGAACGCAGTCAGTTGTGCAACTGACTAGGTATCCCTTTCCCCTTTCCCCTCATCGCTCCATCTCCCCCTCTTTCTGTGACGGGGAGAAGCGTTCTTACATTAGGGCCTGTTCAGATGACCTCTGTCCGTGGTTCAGATGACCTCTGTCCGTGGTTCAGATGACCCCTGTCCGTGGTTCAGATGACCTCTGTCCGTGGTTCAGATGACCTCTGTCCGTGGTTCAGATGACCTCTGTCCGTGGTTCAGATGACCCCTGTCCGTGGTTCAGATGACCCCTGTCCGTGGTTCAGATGACCTCTGTCCGTGGTTCAGATGACCTCTGTCCGTGGTTCAGATGACCTCTGTCCGTGGTTCAGATGACCTCTGTCCGTGGTTCAGATGACCTCTGTCCGTGGTTCAGATGACCTCTGTCCGTGGTTCAGATGACCCCTGTCCGTGGTTCAGATGACCCCTGTCCGTGGTTCAGATGACCTCTGTCCGTGGTTCAGATGACCTCTGTCCGTGGTTCAGATGACCTCTGTCCGTGGTTCAGATGACCTCTGTCCGTGGTTCAGATGACCCCTGTCCGTGGTTCAGATGACCCCTGTCCGTGGTTCAGATGACCTCTGTCCGTGGTTCAGATGACCTCTGTCCGTGGTTCAGATGACCTCTGTCCGTGGTTCAGATGACCTCTGTCCGTGGTTCAGATGACCTCTGTCCGTGGTTCAGATGACCTCTGTCCGTGGTTCAGATGACCCCTGTCCGTGGTTCAGATGACCCCTGTCCGTGGTTCAGATGACCCCTGTCCGTGGTTCAGATGACCTCTGTCCGTGGTTCAGATGACCTCTGTCCGTGGTTCAGATGACCCCTGTCCGTGGTTCAGATGACCCCTGTCCGTGGTTCAGATGACCCCTGTCCGTGGTTCAGATGACCTCTGTCCGTGGTTCAGATGACCTCTGTCCGTGGTTCAGATGACCTCCGTCCGTGGTTCAGATGACCTCCGTCCGTGGTTCAGATGACCTCCGTCCGTGGTTCAGATGACCTCCCTCCGTGGTTCAGATGACCCCTGCCCGTGGTTCAGATGACCTCCGTCCGTGGTTCAGATGACCTCCCTCCGTGGTTCAGATGACCTCCGTCCGTGGTTCAGATGACCTCCGTCCGTGGTTCAGATGACCTCCGTCCGTGGTTCAGATGACCTCCGCCCGTGGTTCAGATGACCTCTGCCCGTGGTTCAGATGACCTCTGTCCGTGGTTCAGATGACCTCTGTCCGTGGTTCAGATGACCTCCGTCCGTGGTTCAGATGACCTCCGTCCGTGGTTCAGATGACCTCCGTCCGTGGTTCAGATGACCTCCCTCCGTGGTTCAGATGACCTCCCTCCGTGGTTCAGATGACCTCCGTCCGTGGTTCAGATGACCTCTGTCCGTGGTTCAGATGACCTCTGTCCGTGGTTCAGATGACCTCTGTCCGTGGTTCAGATGACCTCTGTCCGTGGTTCAGATGACCTCCGTCCGTGGTTCAGATGACCTCCGTCCGTGGTTCAGATGACCTCCGTCCGTGGTTCAGATGACCTCCCTCCGTGGTTCAGATGACCCCTGCCCGTGGTTCAGATGACCTCCGTCCGTGGTTCAGATGACCTCCCTCCGTGGTTCAGATGACCTCCGTCCGTGGTTCAGATGACCTCCGTCCGTGGTTCAGATGACCTCCGTCCGTGGTTCAGATGACCTCTGCCCGTGGTTCAGATGACCTCTGCCCGTGGTTCAGATGACCTCTGCCCGTGGTTCAGATGACCTCTGTCCGTGGTTCAGATGACCTCTGTCCGTGGTTCAGATGACCTCCGTCCGTGGTTCAGATGACCTCCGTCCGTGGTTCAGATGACCTCCGTCCGTGGTTCAGATGACCTCCCTCCGTGGTTCAGATGACCTCCCTCCGTGGTTCAGATGACCTCTGTCCGTGGTTCAGATGACCCCTGTCCGTGGTTCAGATGACCCCTGTCCGTGGTTCAGATGACCCCTGTCCGTGGTTCAGATGACCCCTGTCCGTGGTTCAGATGACCCCTGTCCGTGGTTCAGATGACCCCTGTCCGTGGTTCAGATGACCCCTGTCCGTGGTTCAGATGACCCCTGTCCGTGGTTCAGATGACCCCTGTCCGTGGTTCAGATGACCCCTGTCCGTGGTTCAGATGACCCCTGTCCGTGGTTCAGATGACCTCTGTCCGTGGTTCAGATGACCCCTGTCCGTGGTTCAGATGACCCCTGTCCGTAGTTCAGATGACCCCTGTCCGTGGTTCAGATGACCCCTGTCCGTGGTTCAGATGACCTCTGCCCGTGGTTCAGATGACCTCTGCCCGTGGTTCAGATGACCTCTGTCCGTGGTTCAGATGACCTCTGTCCGTGGTTCAGATGACCTCCGTCCGTGGTTCAGATGACCTCCGTCCGTGGTTCAGATGACCTCCCTCCGTGGTTCAGATGACCTCCCTCCGTGGTTCAGATGACCTCCCTCCGTGGTTCAGATGACCTCTGTCCGTGGTTCAGATGACCTCTGTCCGTGGTTCAGATGACCTCTGTCCGTGGTTCAGATGACCTCTGTCCGTGGTTCAGATGACCTCTGTCCGTGGTTCAGATGACCTCCGTCCGTGGTTCAGATGACCTCCGTCCGTGGTTCAGATGACCTCCGTCCGTGGTTCAGATGACCTCCCTCCGTGGTTCAGATGACCCCCCTCCGTGGTTCAGATGACCTCCCTCCGTGGTTCAGATGACCTCCGTCCGTGGTTCAGATGACCTCCGTCCGTGGTTCAGATGACCTCCGTCCGTGGTTCAGATGACCTCCGCCCGTGGTTCAGATGACCTCTGCCCGTGGTTCAGATGACCTCTGTCCGTGGTTCAGATGACCTCCGTCCGTGGTTCAGATGACCTCCGTCCGTGGTTCAGATGACCTCCGTCCGTGGTTCAGATGACCTCCGTCCGTGGTTCAGATGACCTCCCTCCGTGGTTCAGATGACCTCCCTCCGTGGTTCAGATGACCTCTGTCCGTGGTTCAGATGACCCCTGTCCGTGGTTCAGATGACCCCTGTCCGTGGTTCAGATGACCCCTGTCCGTGGTTCAGATGACCCCTGTCCGTGGTTCAGATGACCCCTGTCCGTGGTTCAGATGACCCCTGTCCGTGGTTCAGATGACCCCTGTCCGTGGTTCAGATGACCCCTGTCCGTGGTTCAGATGACCCCTGTCCGTGGTTCAGATGACCCCTGTCCGTGGTTCAGATGACCTCTGTCCGTGGTTCAGATGACCCCTGTCCGTGGTTCAGATGACCCCTGTCCGTGGTTCAGATGACCCCTGTCCGTGGTTCAGATGACCCCTGTCCGTGGTTCAGATGACCCCTGTCCGTGGTTCAGATGACCCCTGTCCGTGGTTCAGATGACCCCTGTCCGTGGTTCAGATGACCCCTGTCCGTGGTTCAGATGACCCCTGTCCGTGGTTCAGATGACCCCTGTCCGTGGTTCAGATGACCTCTGTCCGTGGTTCAGTCGACCTCTGTCCGTGGTTCAGTCGACCTCTGTCCGTGGTTCAGTCGACCTCTGTCCGTGGTTCAGTCGACCTCTGTCCGTGGTTCAGTCGACCTCTGTCCGTGGTTCAGTCGACCTCCCTCCGTGGTTCAGATGACCTCCGTTCGTGGTACAGATGACCTCCGTTCGTGGTACAGATGACCTCCGTTCGTGGTACAGATGACCTCCGTTCGTGGTACAGATGACCTCTGTTCGTGGTACAGATGACCTCTGTTCGTGGTTCAGATGACCTCTGTTCGTGGTTCAGATGACCTCTGTTCGTGGTTCAGATGACCTCCGTTCGTGGTTCAGATGACCTCCGTTCGTGGTTCAGATGACCTCCCTCCGTGGTTCAGATGATCTCCCTCCGTGGTTCAGTTGCCCTCCCTCCGTGGTTCAGTTGCCCTCCCTCCGTGGTTCAGTTGCCCTCCCTCCGTGGTTCAGTTGCCCTCCCTCCGTGGTTCAGTTGCCCTCCCTCCGTGGTTCAGTTGCCCTCCCTCCGTGGTTCAGTTGCCCTCCCTCCGTGGTTCAGTTGCCCTCCCTCCGTGGTTCAGTTGCCCTCCCTCCGTGGTTCAGTGACCTCTGTCCGTTGTTCAGATGACCTCTCTCCGTGGTTCAGATGACCTTTGTACATGGTACAGATTGCTTTCCTACGTGGTACATATTACCTCCATCTTTGGTACATTAACGGCAGAGCAGAGTTTCCCTGCCTGTATCAGTGGTACGAGGAACATGGCACGGCATCAGGCTGAATTATTCACGCTCATAATCGGCCTTTATGTCCCACCGCCTAGCCCGGCCCGGCCCAGGACACACTGTTATTCTAGTGCATAATTGATAGTGCTCAGAAGTGGAGAAGTTAGAATGGCAGAAGTAATGCGAAGCGAAAGTTTAGTCAGGCGGCAGCAGGAGTAGAAAGGGGGATTGGAGGAGAAGTGGGCAGTGTTGGAGACAGGGAGGTTGTGTTAGCCTTTATCAGTCTTAGCTGGGGCTAGCGTGAGGATGGCGTGTGTAGGCCAGCCTGAGATGGAAGAGAAGGGGATCCTGTGTAACTGGTGTTGACGCTGAGCTGGGGTAGAATGTCGTCTCTCCACAGAGTTAGATTGAAGTTCTGGGCTGGACTCAGCATGCTTCCCTCTTTTACATCCCTTCATACATACACCAGTCTGGAACGGTTTGGGTTTAGATGTAACTGGAGCGTTTGAATGCTAAAGAGTTACAAGTGTGCAAAGCTGTCATCAAGGCAAAGGTTTGCTACTTTGAAGAATCTCAAATGTAAAATAAATGTGTTATTTTATAACACTTTTTTGGGTTCATATGTGTTATTTCATAGTTTTGATGTCTTCACTATTATTTTACAATGTAGAAAATAGTAAAAAATACAGAAAAACCCTTGAACGAGTAGGTGTGTTCAAACTTTTGACTGGTACTCTATATATATGTATAAATAAAAAATATGAATATCATACAATATGAAAGAAATATGAATATCATACTTTAATTTTTTTAATTTTCACCTTTATTTAACCAGGTAGGCTAGTTGAGAACAAGTTCTCATTTACGCAAAGCAGTGCGACACAAACAACAACACAGAGTTACACATGGAATAAACAAGCGTACAGTCAATAACACAATAGAAAAAAAGAAAGTCTATACACAGTTTGTGCAAATGGCATGAGGAGGTAAGGCAATACATAGGCCATAGTAGCAAGTCATTACAATTCAGCAAAGGAACACTGGAGTGATAGATGTGCAGATGAAGATGTGCAAGTAGAAATACTGGTGTGCAAAAGAGCAGAAAAGTAAATAAAAACAATATAGGGATGGGGTAAGTAGATTGGATGGGCTATATACAGATGGGCTATGTACAGCTGCAGCCATCGGTTAGCTGCTCGGATAGCTGATGTTTAAAGTTAGAAAGGGAAGTATAAGTCTCCAGCTTCAGCCATTTTTGCAATTCATTCCAGTCATTGGCAGCAGAGAACTGGAAGGAAAGGCGGCCAAAGAAGGTGTTGGCTTTGGGGATGACCAGTGAAATATACCTGCTGGAGCGCGTGCTATGGGTGAGTGTTGTTATGGTGACCAGTGAGATATACAGTGGAAAGCTAAGCCTTTTAGTGCTCATCTCTCTGACAGCTGAACCGTAGGGTGGACAATTGTTGTTTTAGGAAAGTAGCTTAACCCCCTCCCTCCCCCCCAAAAATAGGCTGTAAAGTTTTGCATATGCTACACATCAAAACACAAGGAATAGTGTTTTTGTAATTTGTTATAGGCTCTTTTTAAGGACTTAAATGTTGCTTATTTGGCCAACATCCCCCGTTTACTGATGGCGCTGGCTGATGCCAGTCCATTCGCTCCGTTCCAGCCTTTATTATGAGCTGTCCTCCCCTCAGCAGCCTCCACTTATGTCCATCACATTTCTCAAATGTCCAGAAATAAAAATCTTCCCTGTCATTTTTTCCACCGCCAAATTTTCCTGAAGGAAACACTGAAAAAGCAGGGACCGAGAGACTGAAAAACAGCTTCTATCTCAAGGCCATCAGACTGTTAAACAGCCACCACTAACATTTAGTGGCCGCTGCCAACATACTGACTCAACTCCAGCCACTTTAATCATGGGAATTGATGGAAATGTATGTAAAAATGGATCACTAGCCACTTTAAACAATGCCACTTAATATAATGTTTGCATACCCTACATTACTCATCTCATATGTATATGTATATACTGTACTCTATATCATCTACTGCATCTTGCCATCTTTATGTAATACATGTATCACTAGCCACTTTAAACTATGCCACTTTATGTTTATATACCCTACATTACTCATCTCATATGTATATACTGTACTCTATACCATCTACTGCATCTTGCCTATGCTGTTCTGTACCATCACTCATTCATATCTCTTTATGTACATATTCTTTATCCCTTTACACTTGTGTGTATAAGGTAGTAGTGGAATTGTTAGGTTAGATTACTTGTTGGTTATTACTGCATTGTCGGAACTAGAAGCACAAGCATTTCGCTACACTCGCATTAACATCTGCTAACCATGTGTATGTGACAAATAAAATTTGATTTAATTTGAAAAGGCATATTGTTTTTATGAAGATTTTAGAAAACAGTTGCTTGTGTAAGTATTCACTCCCCTTGGCATTTTTCCTATTTTGTTGCCTTCAACCTGGAAATAAAATTGATTTTTTTGGGGGGCTTGTATCATTTGATTTACACAACATGCCTGCCACTTTGAAGATGCAAAATATTTTTGATTGTGAAACAAAAAAACAGAAACTTGAGCATGCATAACTATTCACCCCCCTAAGTCAATACTTTGGTAGAGCCACCTTTTGCAGCAATTACAGCTGCAAATCTCTTGGGGTATGTCTCTATAAGTTTAGCATATCGAGCCACTGGGATCTTTGCCCATTCTTCAAGGCAAAACTGCTCCAGCTCCTTCAAGTTGGATGGGTTCCGCTGGTGTACAGCAATCTTTAACATCTACTTCATCACCATCCCTGATCCGGGAGCGTCCTCATCAGTAAAAAGCTGACTAGCATAGCCTAGCTTAGCGCCACAAGTAAATACTAGCATATAAATATCATGAAATCACAAGTCCAATACAGCAAATGAAAGATACATCTTGTGAATCCAGCCATCATTTCCGTTTTTTTAAATGTTTTACAGCGAAAACGCAATATGTATTTCTATTAGCTAACCACAATAGCAAAAGACTCAACCGCATATTTTCAAAAAAATTTTACCGCATATGTAGCTATCACAAAACCAACCAAATAGAGATATAATTAGTCACTAACCAAGAAACAACGTCTTGTCTTATAACATGTTATACAATAAATCTATGTTTTGTTTGAAAATTTGCATATATGAGGTATAAATCATAGTTTTACATTGCAGCTACAATCACAAATAGCACCGAAGCAGCAAAAATAATTACAGAGAGCAACGTGAAATACCTAAATACTCATCATAAAACATTTATGAAAAATACATGGTGTACAGCAAATGAAAGATAAACATCTTGTGAATCCAGCTTATATTTTTGATTTTTTAAGTGTTTTACAGCGAAAACACAATATAGCATTATATTAGCTTACCACAATAGCCAAACACACAACCGCATTCATTCACCGCAAAGGTAGCGATCTCAAAAAAACAGCAAAATATATAAAATTAATCACTAACCTTGACCAACTTCATCAGATGACAGTTCTATAACATCAGGTTATACAATACACTTATGTTTTGTTCGAAAATGTGCATATTTTGAGCTGCAAACCGTGGTTATACATTGTGAATATGTAGCATCGATTCACCAGAATCTCCGGAGAAATTTTGGACAGTCATCTAATCAAAGAACTCATCATAAACTTTACTAAAAAATACATGTTGGACAGCAAATGAATGCAATCGCCGTGTTAGATTTTTAAAAATAACTTTACCATAACAAACAGCTTACGTTATAGCGAGACAGCGCCCGCGAAAAGGAAGGAAAATACGACTAAACATTTTCCACAGAAATACGAAATAACATCATAAATGGTTCTTACGTTTGCTGAGCTTCCATCAGAATCTTGTACAAGGAGTCCTTTGTCCAGAATAAATCGTTGTTTGGTTTTAGAATGTCCTCTTCTCCTGTCGAATTAGCAACCTTAGCTAACCATGTGGCGCGAAGATGTCCATCTTCACCTAACGCAGAGAACGGAAAACTCCAAAACTCCCGATAAACGTTGAATAATCTGATAACAATATATAGAAAAAACATACTTTACGATGATATTATCACATGTATCAAATAAAATCAAAGCCGGAGATATTAGCCGTCTATACCGAACGCTTTTCAGAAGCCAATGCTGATGTCCTTCCCGCGCCTTCGAAGACAATGAAATTGTGGTCACGTCATTCCACGAGCTCTTGTTCGACCTCAGATCAAGCTAGATTCCACCTCCCACTGCCTGTTGACATCTAGTGGAAGGTGTATGAAGTGCATGTATATCCATAGATTTCAAGCAAATGAGTCCCTGGAACAGAGCCTCGATTTCAGATTTTTCACTTCCTGTCAGGAAGTTTGCTGCAAAAGGAGTTCTGTTTTACTCACAGATATAATTCAAACGGTTTTAGAAACTTGAGAGTGTTTTCTATCCGATAGTAATAATAATATGCATATTGTACGATCTAGAATAGAGTATGAGGCAGTTTAATTTCGGCATGATTTTTTACAAAGTGAAAACAGCGCCCCCATATTGACAAGAAGTTTTTAAGTCATACCACAGATTGTCAATTGGATTGAGGTCTGGGCTTTGACTAGGCCATTCCAAGACATTTAAATATTTCTCCATAAACCACTCGAGTGTTGCTTTAGCAGTATGCTTAGGGTCATTTTCCTGCTGGAAGGTGAACCTCCGTCCCAGTCTCAAATCTCTGGAAGACTGAAACGGATTTCCCTCAAGAATTTCCCTGTATTTAGCACCATCCATCATTCCTTCAATTCCGACCAGTTTCCCTGTCCCTGCCGATGAAAAACATCCCCACAGCATGACGCTGCCACCACCATGATTCACTGTGGGGATGTTCTTCTTGGGGTGATGAGAGGTGTTCGGTTTGCGCCAGAAATAGCATTTTCCTTAATGGCCAAAAAACTCAATTTTAGTCTCATCTGACCAGAGTACCTTCTTCAATATTTTTTGGGGACTCTCCCAGATGCCTTTTGGCGAACACCAAACATGTTTGCTTATTTTATTCTTTAAGCAATGTTTTTTTTCTTCTGGCCACTCTTCCGTATATCCCAGCTCTGTGGAGTGTATGGCCTAAAGTGGTCCTATGCACAGATACTCCAATCTCCCCTGTGGAGCTTTGCAGCTCCTTCTGGGTTATCTTTGGTCTCTTTGTTGACTCTCTGATTGATGCCCTCCTTGCCTGGTCCGTGAGTTTTGGTGGGCGGCTCTCTATTGCCAGGTTTGTTGTGGTGCCATATTCTTAACTTTTTTTAATGATGGATTTAATTGTGCTCCGTGGGATGTTAAAAGTTTCAGATTTGTTTATAACCCAACCCTGATCTGTACTTCTCCACAACTTTGTCCCTGACCTGTTTGGAGAGCTCCTTAGTCTTCATGGTGCCGCCTGCTTGGTGGTGCTTCTTGCTTAGTGGTGTTGTAGACTCTCTGGTTTTTCAGAACTGATGTATATATTCTGAGATCATGTGACAAATCATGTGACACTTAGATTGCACACAGGTGGACTTTATTTAATTAATTATGTGACTTCTGAAGGTAATTGATTGCACCATATCTTATTTAGGGGCTTCATAGTAAAGGGGGTGAACACATTTGCGCACACCACTTTTCCATTTAACATTTTTTTTTGTAATTTCTTTCATTTCACTTCACCAATTTGGACTATTTTGTGTATGTCCATTACATGATATCCAAAATAAAATCCATTTAAATTGCAGATTGTAATGCAACAAAATAGGAAAAACGCCAAAGGGATGAATACTTTTGCAAGGCACTGTATTCGCATGAAAATCTGTTGCCAATTAGATGGAAACCTAGCTATAGACACCCTAAAGACTCTGTCAAGTGTGCTAGTCCAGTGTCTCTGTGATTATGCCTGCACATCATTGTTCACCAGCAGCCCCAAACATCTAAAGAATAAGCTTCCAGCCAAACGAGCTTGTAAGAATTGTACTTAAATTCCCCCCTCGTACTCATCTGGAGGTTGAGCATTTTTTCACCTCTATCTTTGTAATGTGTCTGTGTCTCTGTAATGTGTCTGTGTCTCTGTAATGTGTCTGTGTCTCTGTAATGTGTCTGTGTCTCTGTAATGTGTCTGTGTCTCTGTAATGTGTCTGTGTCTCTGTAATGTGTCTGTGTCTCTGTAATGTGTCTGTGTCTCTGTAATGTGTCTGTGTCTCTGTAATGTGTCTGTGTGTCTGTAATGTGTCTGTGTCTCTGTAATGTGTCTGTGTCTGTGTCTCTGTAATGTGTCTGTGTCTGTAATGTGTCTGTGTCTGTAATGTGTCTGTGTCTCTGTAATGTGTCTGTGTCTCTGTAATGTGTCTGTAATGTGTCTGTGTCTCTGTAATGTGTCTGTAATGTGTCTGTGTCTGTAATGTGTCTGTGTCTCTGTAATGTGTCTATCTATTTAATGTGTCTGTGTAATTTTATATGTATTTATGTAAAAAATAGGGATCACAATGGAAATTAATGCCGTACTTTATTATGCAATCCCGGGCACTTAAAACAATATTTGTGCATATGTATTTTTTTTACTGACAAATAAAATCAATCAATCATAGTCCTTTTTCTTGTGGTGTTGAAAACCCAAACCATGTTATTGAAGTGGCCAAAGTCGGTATGATTTGCTTATTGGTTGTGTGGTGCATTGGCACAGAAACCCGTTGGTGGAAAATGTGTTGCATATATTTTATTATAAATATGACATCAAAATGTTGAAAATCTGATTTCTCCATTCTGATCATTGTCTGCAGACGGCTCTGATCGTAGTGTAATGAAACAGGCAGGGAGAGTGAGCTCCTCTGTGGTGGTCTGTGAACCTTCATCCTTCTGGCCCGTAGCCCTGTGTGACATCGACTGGGCCACAAAAGCATGCTGAAGTGGCAAAGTCGATGTCCACGTTTATAATCACAGGGTCGCTACAGTGATTGTTATTTGTGGTTGTAAACATTATTTTGAGTTCATTCTATGAGGCGGGAGGGTGTTCAATTTATCTTACTGTAAAAGGGGAGGGTTAGGACCCCTGAAAGTGTCAATAATAAAAATTCAAATAGAAAAGAGATAATAATAAAAACAAAACAAAAAATATATATGAATGTATAGACTGTATATGTGTATATATTTGATGACACATTGAATTAGCCCATAGTAAGCATTGAACAACATCTTCATACATGGCAAAACAGATACATCAAAAGGAAGTGTGTTTTGAGGTGTCTATATCTGAGAGATATAAGAAAGATCCGGAAAATATTGATTCGTTTCTTTTACCCATATTTAACACCTATTTTTGCAACTAAAGTACTTCCTTTTTATACTGTGTATGTATGTATATATGTATATATGTATATATATATATATATGTATATATATATATATATATGTTATTTTTTTAAACAATAGAAAACATAAACATCAACGACGCCACACGTTCCCAGACCCACCGGCTCACACCCCAGTCGGCCCCATCTTAGACCGCTGCTCCCCAGTGGCACTGCATCTCAGTGCTAGAGGTGGCACTACAGGCCTTGGTTCGATTCCAGGCTATATCCCAACCATGCGTGATTGGGAGTCCCGTATGGTGGTGCACAATTGGCCCGGTGTCGTCCAGGTTAGGGTTTGACCCGGGTAGGCCGTCATTGTAAATAAGAATTTGTTCATAACTGACTAACTGACTTGCCTAGTTGAATAAAGGTCAAATAAAAATCTCCAACACCCACATCACTCTCCGCCATATGGCCTCAAACTGTACCATTTTGTTTCTTTCTGTTGCCCACACAAGTACTTTCATTAAAAAAGTAACGGGTACCGGGCTACCTTCAGATGAGGCTTGTGGGCGTTCTAGGGAAAATCCACCGACATGTACATCAGAGGGGTTGGGGTCAAACCATATTGGTTTAATAGGCCAAACCGTTCTGACGCTGTAGACATTTTCGGGATGTCTCCTGGTTTAACAAGCAGATGCGGAAGGCTGACATCCACGCATCAAATCAAATCAAATGTATTTATATACCCCTTCTTACATCAGCTGATATCTCAAAGTGCTGTACAGAAACCCAGCCTTAAACCCCAAACAGCAAGCAATGCAGGTGTAGAAGCACGGTGGCTAGGAAAAACTCCCTAGAAAGGCCAAAACCTAGGAAGAAACCTAGAGAGAAACCAGGCTATGAGTGGTGGCCAGTCCTCTTCTGGCTGTGCCGGGTGGAGATTATAACAGAACGTGGCAAAGATGTTCATAAATGACCAGCATGGTCAAATAATAATAATCACAGTAGTTGTCGAGGGTGCAACAATTCAGCACCTCAGGAGTAAATGTCAGTTGGCTTTTCATAGCCGATCATTAAGAGTATCTCTACCACTCCTGCTGTCTCTAGAGAGTTGAAAACAGCAGGTCTGGGACAGGTAGCACGTCCGGTGAACAGTTCAGGGTTCCATAGCCGAAGGCAGAACAGTTGAAACTGGAGCAGCAGTATGGCCAGGTGGACTGGGGACAGCAAGGAGTCATCATGCCAGGTAGTCCTGAGGCATGGTCCTAGGGCTCAGGTCCTCCGAGAGAGAGAAAGAAAGAGAGAATTAGAGAGAGTATACTTAAATTCACACAGGACACAGGATAAGAATGGAGAAATACTCCAGATATAAAAGACTGACCCTAGCCCCCCGACACATAAACTACTGTAGCATAAATACTGGAGGCTGAGACAGGAGGGGTCAGGAGACACTGTGGCCCCATCCGATGATACCCCCGTACAGGGTCAAACGGGCAGGATATAACCTCACCCACTTTGCCAAAGCACAGCCCCCACACCACTAAAGGGAAAACTTTAACCACCAACTTACCATCCTGAGACAAGGCTGAGTATAGCCCACAAAGATCTCCGCCACGGCACAACCCAAGGGGGGGCTCCAACCCAGACAGGAAGATCACGTCAGTGACTCAACCCACTCAAGTGACGCACCCCTCCTAGGGACGGCATGGAAGAGCACCAGTAAGCCAGTGACTCAGCTCCTGTAATAGGGTTAGAGGCAGAGAATTCCAGTGGAGAGAGGGGAACCGGCCAGCCAGAGACAGCAAGGGCAGTTCGTTGCTCCAGAGCCTTTCCGTTCACCTTCACACTCCTGGGCCAGACTACACTCAATCATATGACCCACTCAAGATGAGTCTTCAGTAAAGACTTAAAGGTTGAGACCGAGTCTGCATCTCTCATATGGGTAGGCAGACCATTCCATAAAAATTGAGCTCTATAGGAGAAAGCCCTGCCTCCAGCTGTTTGCTTAGAAATTCTAGGGACAATTAGGAGGCCTGCGTCTTGTCACCGTAGCGTACGTGTAGGTATGTGCGGCGGGACCAAATCAGAAAGATAGGTAGGAGCAAGCCCATGTAATGCTTTGTAGGTTAGCAGTAAAACCTTGAAATCAGCCCTTGCCTTAACCTGTTGGGGATGGGGGCGCTGTTTAGACTATTTATGCTAATGTGGCTAATTTTTTAAACGGCTTCCCACAAAATCCTTGATCGTACAATATGCATATTATTATTATTATTGGATAGAAAACAGTCTATAGTTTCTATAGGAGTTGAAATTTTGTCTCTAAGTGGAACAGAGCCCATTCTACAGCAATTTCCCTGACATGGAGTCAGATTTGAGAAACGTTGGCCACTTTTCTGAAGTCATTTAAAAGGGCTCTGTCGTTGCTATGACTATACGGACACTTCTTACGTCTTCCCCTGGATGCCTTTACGTGATGACGATTCCAACGGGCTCGATTGCTCGTTCACAGGCCCTACAAATGAAAAAAACCTTTAGCTAGCAAGTCTTTTCTTGCTGCGTAACGCGCGTGGAAGACACCGACCCTCTCCTGTTCCAAGCTTTAGTTTAGCCTGTTATATTTCTCCGGTCATCTTTTCACTCGTTATAGGAGTTACAAACATCACAAAGTAGTTAATTTAAAGCGTTTTATAGCAATTTATATCCGTTTAGTGCGATTTTGGGACATTTATTTTTGCAACGATGTGAAAAGTTGGAAACGCTTTTCAGTTCATCCCGAACGTAGTTGACATTTCCACATGGCAAGAGGACAGCTTTCCACCAAAAGACGATTTCTCCCAAGAAAGGATCCTTTGCCCAAGATACTGATGGAAGAACAGCTCAAGGTAGGACATTTTTATTATGATAAATCGTGTTTCTGTCGAAACATTTTAGTGGCTTAGGACGCCATGTTTTTTGACGTAGCTTCGCTTGGCGCAAACTGTATTGAAAAGTAAGGATAAATTAAAAAATGTAATAACGCAATTGTATTAAGAATTAAATTGTCTATCAATCCCTGTCCACCCTATATTTTTTAGTCACGTTTATGAGTATTTATGTATAAGAGTAGATCACTGTCTAAGTGGCGCAAGGACGTTTTCTTTACCAGCTTGTCTACATTTCACATTGTCTAACCATGATTTTGGTGGCTAAATATAAACATTTTCGATCAAACTGTATATGCATGTTGTAATGTGATGTTACAGGAGTGTCATCGGAAGAATTCTGAGAAGGTTAGTGAAAAAATTAATATCTTTTGGCGATGTTGACTTTTATCGCTCACTTTGGCTAGAATCAATGCTGGGCTGCTAATTGCTATGTGCTAAGCTAATATAACGATTTATTGTGTTTTCGCTGTAAGACACTTAGAAAATCTGAAATATTGTCTGTATTCACAGGATCTGTGTCTTTCGATTCGTGTATGCTGTGTATTTTTACGAAATGTTTGATGATTAGTAGTTAGGTAAACACGTTGCTCATTGTAATTATTCTAGTCCATTTGTGATGGTGGGTGCAATTGTAAACTATGCCATATACCTGAAATATGCACTTTTTTCTAACAAAACCTATCCCATACCATAAATATGTTATCAGACTGTCATCTAATGAGTTTTTTTGTTGGTTAGGGGCTATAAATATCTTAGTTTAGCCGAATTGGTGATGGCTACTGGTGTTGGTGGACAAATAAAAGATGGTGGATTATGCTAATGTGTTTTTAGGTAATAGATGTACATCTTTACATATTGTGTCTTCCCTGTAAAACATTTTAAAAATCGGAAATGTTGACTGGATTCATAAGATCTGTGTCTTTCATTAGCTGTATTGGACTTTAATGTGTGAAAGTTAAATATTTAAAAAAAATATTTTTTTTGAATTTCGCGGCACTGGTTTTTCAGTGGGGGGGGGGGGGGTGTGCCGCTAGCGCCACGCTGATCCTAGACAGGTTAACAGGAAGCCAGTGTAGGGAGGCTAGCACTGGTGTAATATGATCACATTTTTTGGTTCTAGTCAGGATTTGAGCAGCCGTATTTAGCACTAACTGAAGTTTATTTAGTGCTTTATCCGGGTAGCCAGAAAGTAGAGCATTGCAGTAGTCTAACCTAGAAGTAACAAAGCATGGATACATTTCTCTGCATCATTTTTGGACAGAAAGTTTCAGATTTTTGCAATGTTACGTAGATGGAAAAAAGCAGTCCTTGAAACAGTCTTGATATGTTCGTCAAAAGAGAGATCAGGGTCCAGAGTAACACCGAGGTCCTTCAGTTTTATTTGATACGACAGTACAACCATCAAGGTTAATTGTCAGATTCATCAGAAGATCTCTTTGTTTCTTGGGACCTAGAACAAGCATCTCTGTTTGTCCGAGTTTAAAAGTAGAACATTTGCAGCCATCCACTTCCTTATGTCTGAAACACAGGCTTCTAGCGATGGGAATTTTGGGGCTTCACCATGTTTCCTTGAAATGTACAGCTGTGTGTCATCCGCATAGCAGTGAAAGTTAACATTATGTTTTCAAATGACATCCCCAAGAGGTAAAATATATAGTGAAAACAATAGTGGTCCTAAAACGGAACCTTGAGGAACACCGAAATTTACAGTTGATTTGTCAGAGGACAAGCCATTCACAGAGACAAACTGATATCTTTCCGACAGATAAGATCTAAACCAGGCCATAACTTGTCCGTGTAGACCAATTTGGGTTTCCAATCTCTCCAAAAGAATGTGGTGATCAATGGTATCAAAAGCAGCACTAAGGTCTAGGAGTACGAGGACAGATGCAGAGCCTCGGTCTGACGCCATTAACCTGTCTAGGATCAGCGTGGCGCTAGCGGCACACCCCCCCCCCCCCCACTGAAAAACCAGTGCCGCGAAATTCAAAAAAAATATATTTTTTAAATATTTAACTTTCACACATTAAAGTCCAATACAGCTAATGAAAGACACAGATCTTGTGAATCCAGTCAACATTTCCGATTTTTAAAATGTTTTACAGGGAAGACACAATATGTAAAGATGTACATCTATTACCTAAAAACACATTAGCATAATCCACCATCTTTTATTTGTCCACCAACACCAGTAGCCATCACCAATTCGGCTAAACTAAGATATTTATAGCCCCTAACCAACAAAAAAACTCATTAGATGACAGTCTGATAACATATTTATGGTATGGGATAGGTTTTGTTCGAAAAAAGTGCATATTTCAGGTAGATGGCATAGTTTACAATTGCACCCACCATCACAAATGGACTAGAATAATTACAATGAGCAACGTGTTTACCTAACTACTAATCATCAAACATTTCGTAAAAATACACAGCATACACGAATCGAAAGACACAGATCCTGTGAATACAGACAATATTTCAGATTTTCTAAGTGTCTTACAGCGAAAACACAATAAATCGTTATATTAGCTTAGCACATAGCAATTAGCAGCCCAGCATTGATTCTAGCCAAAGTGAGCGATAAAAGTCAACATCGCCAAAAGATATTAATTTTTTCACTAACCTTCTCAGAATTCTTCCGATGACACTCCTGTAACATCACATTACAACATGCATATACAGTTTGATCGAAAATGTTTATATTTAGCCACCAAAATCATGGTTAGACAATGTGAAATGTAGCTCAGCTGGTCAGAAAATGTCCTTGCGCCACTTAGACAGTGATCTACTCTTATACATAAATACTCATAAACGTGACTAAAAAATATAGGGTGGACAGGGATTGATAGACAATTTAATTCTTAATACAATTGCGTTATTACATTTTTTAATTTATCCTTACTTTTCAATACAGTTTGCGCCAAGCGAAGCTACGTCAAAAAACATGGCGTCCTAAGCCACTAAAATGTTTCGACAGAAACACGATTTATCATAATAAAAATGTCCTACCTTGAGCTGTTCTTCCATCAGTATCTTGGGCAAAGGATCCTTTCTTGGGAGAAATCGTCTTTTGGTGGAAAGCTGTCCTCTTGCCATGTGGAAATGTCAACTGCGTTCGGGATGAACTGAAAAGCGTGCCCAACTTTTCACATCGTTGCAAAAATAAATGTCCCAAAATCGCACTAAACGGATATAAATTGCTATAAAACGCTTTAAATTAACTACTTTATGATGTTTGTAACTCCTATAACGAGTGAAAAGATGACCGGAGAAATATAACAGGCTAAACTAACGCTTGGAACAGGAGAGGGTCGGTGTCTTCCACGCGCGTTACGCAGCAAGAAAAGACTTGCTAGCTAAAGGTTTTTTTCATTTGTAGGGCCTGTGAACGCGCAATCGACCCCGTTGGAATCGTCATCACGTAAAGGCATCCAGGGGAAGACGTAAGAAGTGTCCGTATAGTCATAGCAACGACAGTGCCCTTTTAACTGACTTCAGAAAAGTGGCCAACATTTCTCAAATCTGACTCCATGTCAGGGAAATTGCTGTAGAATGGGCTCTGTTCCACTTAGAGACAAAATTTCAACTCCTATAGAAACTATAGACTGTTTTCTATCCAATAATAATAATAATATGCATATTGTACGATCAAGGATTTTGTGGGAAGCCGTTTAAAAAATTAGCCAAATTAGCATAAATAGTCTAAACAGCGCCCCCATCCCCAACAGGTTAATAGGTAATTCACCACCTTCACAAGTGCAGTCTCAGTGCAATGATAGGGTCTAAAACCAGACTGAAGCATTTCGTATACATTGTTTGTCTTCAGAAAGGCAGTGAATTGCTGCACAACAGCTTTTTCAAAACATTTTGAGAGGAATGGAAGATTCGATATAGGCCGATAGTTTTTTACATTTTCTGGGTCAAGGTTTGGCTTTTTCAAGAGAGGCTTTATTACTGCCACTTTTAGTGAGTTTGGTACACATCCGATGATAGAGAGCCGTTTATTATGTTCAACATAGGAGGGCCAAGCACAGGAAGCAGCTTTTTCAGTAGTTTAGTTGGAATAGGGTTCAGTATGCAGCTTGAGGTGGATTGAGACACAGCCCATGCAAAACAAACATATCTCTATCTGAAACTGACACGTGTTGAGTTTTTAATTATGCCAATTCAATTTCCGTGGGGGTGAGGACTCCAGAGTTTTGAAGACAACAATTCCAACAATTCCCATCTAGGAAAAATTGCTGACAGTTACAGTACAGTCTTCCACTTAGTTGACTGTACCTGCCTCCTTCTATCCTAATCTGCCTCTCTTTAGACCCTTCATCTATTTCACCAGTGTCTATTGTAAGACTACTGTATGTGGGCTTAAGATTTTCTATAAGAAACTCTCAAGAATAGTGCCCTTTTATATTTCCCTCTCTCCACAGTCAGTGTGAATCGGTATCCCTGGCCACGGGATTTTCAGATGGAAACCGTAAACATGGCCCCAGTTGTAACCTATTTTACACCTTGCTGACCCTTAACAAATACCACTGCCTAGCTACCGAACACTGCCTTTGTACTCGATAACAAAGAGCTTTAGCTGGCAATAACCCACAGGCTGTGAGCTTCGGTGGTAACCTGAGATAGTGTTCATATCAGAGGTTGGTGGGGAATGTTTCATCCTCTGCACGAAACACACTACACACATGGATCATGCTTTGTAAAGTGGCCTGCTTTGATGTGGAGATCAGTTGGTGGTGACCTGGAAGACTGGGGATTGTGGAAATGGACACTGAAGAGGTCTGTGCTCTCTGTTATTATCTATGCATAGTCACTTTAATAACTCTACCTACATGTACATATTACCTCAATTACATCGTCACCGGTGCCACAGCAGATTGACTCTGTACCGGTATCCCCTGTATACAGCCTCTCTACTGTTATTTTACTGCTGCTCTAGTTATTTGTTACTTTTCTCTTACTTTTTTTCGGTATTTTCTTAAAACTGCATTATTGGTTAAGGGCTTGTAAGTAAGCACTTTACTGTAAGGTCTACTACACCTGTTGTATTCAGCTTATGTGACAAATAAAATTTGATTTGATCTGTAAAAGAGAACATCTGGAGATCAATTCATAACACACACTAAGTATCAAAGGCATGCAAGATGACTTGTTAGATATTGTCACGATCGTGTGGCGGATTGACGGACCAAAATGCAGCAGTTGGAAAATAAGCCATCTTCTTTTATTATACAACGAAGATGAACACGACACAAAAACTCTATACAAAATAACAAAACGACCGTGAAGCTACAAACGTTGTGCACAAACATACCGGCTACAAACGTTCTTACATAGACAATTACCCACAACCAATGAGAGCCTATGGCTACCCTAAATAAGGCTCCCAATCAGAGACAACCGAAATCAGCTGTCTCTAATTGGGAACTCATTCAGGTAACCATAGACTCTCCTAGATGACTAACCAACATAGACAACGCTAGACATCTACACTCAACACAAAACCATATACTTCACCCCATAACCCCTTTACCAAATAAACACCCAAAACCAACAAAACATAAACATTCCCCATGTCACACCCTGACCTAACTAAAATAATAAAGAAAACAAAGAATAATAAGGCCAGGGCGTGACAGATATTACTGCACTGTCAGAACTAGAAGCACAAGCATTTCGCTACACTCACATTAACATCTGCTAACCATGTGTATGTGACCAATAACATGTCATTTGATTTGTTTACATGACGTGTCTAATCATGTGTACAGTACATCCACACACTTTTCCCATGTGGTATTATCTCTGAGAAAGTCTTCTTTATAGACAAATTGTGGACACATAAAACCCCTGGGAACCAATGCAGGCTATACATCAATTGCAACTAATTTACTCATGTAGATATTTTGAGTGCCAAAATGAAATCACAAATTTGACAAGTGTGATTGCTTCACAGTTATGTTTGTGCCGATCTTAAAGGATTTCAGTTGAAACCTTTTTATATTTATTGCACAGTATGAGTACCCATATACCTTCAGCGGAGAGGAACAATAAATTGTCTTTGATAGCTGTACCATTATAGTTTAAAAGCAAGCACTCTGTCCAAGCTTATATATTTTTTTCAACAACACTTTTATAATATATTAGAACGGATCTTTCACTGGAGTCACTACAATGTGCCCATAAAGCCGTCCGATGGAAACATTAGCAGCGATATGTCTGGAAAACTCATAAAGCCGATTTACGAGTGCACTTAAGGGCCATGCACCTACCGGAGCCATTCTGGAAAGATGCAGACAGAGATTGCACCAAACTCTCCCAAATTACCCTATTTTAAAACCAATGTGGAAGAAAATCGATAAATGCTCAAATTAGCTTTAAATGATCACCCATTTTGTTGTATTATGATATATTTTGCAGGTCCAGTTAAAGTACTGGCAAATTTACAGAATACCACATTCATGAATATGTTAATTAAAATGGCCACATGATGATATACTGGAAGGGAAATCTAAAACCATACCAAATGGTCTCTTATGCACAAGATACTAAAATAAAATGTATATATTTTAGATTATATATGTACATCTATTTTATTCCATGTGTTAATCTATTTGATTACATTATTTTATTTGTTGTCAAGGATAACAGTCAGACACATTTACAGTATGTAAACATTTTATATTCATCAATGTCTTTTGGACACATATGGAACGGTCAAAAATCTATTCTATATAACAGTGGCTAAGAGTGATTATTTAAAGACAAGACTACAATATTGCAGATGCCTGGCTGTCGCAAATACAAATAGATTAAGTTTAACTAACAGAAAAATCAAGATCCAACATCCTCATCATGAACTACTCCACTGACCTGTAGCAAGCACACAACATTTCTCTGCTTGTCACTGACCTGTAGCAAGCACACAACATTTCTCTGCTTGTCACTGACCTGTAGCAAGCACACAACATTTCTCTGCTTGTCACTGACCTGTAGCAAGCACACAACATTTCTCTACTTGTCACTGACCTGTAGCAAGCACACAACATTTCTCTGCTTGTCACTGACCTGTAGCAAGCACACAACATTTCTCTGCTTGTCACTGACCTGTAGCAAGCACACAACATTTCTCTGCTTGTCACTGACCTGTAGCAAGCACACAACATTTCTCTACTTGTCACTGACCTGTAGCAAGCACACAACATTTCTCTACTTGTCACTGACCTGTAGCAAGCACACAACATTTCTCTGCTTGTCACTGACCTGTAGCAAGCACACAACATTTCTCTACTTGTCACTGACCTGTAGCAAGCACACAACATTTCTCTGCTTGTCACTGACCTGTAGCAAGCACACAACATTTCTCTGCTTGTCACTGACCTGTAGCAAGCACACAACATTTCTCTGCTTGTCACTGACAACAATGGAGTCAACAGCCTGTAGTCCTCTCCAAACATAAATGAGAAAGTGTGAAAAGGGCCAGCACGCTTGGTCGCGCTCATATACTTGTTTATTTACAGCTTGGCTCACTATGCTGCATGGGGCTGGAATGCTATCGCCGTTAGCAGGTATAGATTAGTTCCCCTCTCTCTCGCTGTGAAGTTAATTGAGGGAATCTTCCACCCACAGCGGTTTGGGTTCACCCTCAATCTACATGCAGCGGCAGCGGCCATTTTAAAAAGCGATACACAGTTTCACTTTTAATTTGACTGTAGTATTCCCCTCTACTCCAGATGAGAGTCTCAGATCATAATATGTCCTGACCTTTCGCACTGTTGGCTACTCCTTCCTTTCCCAGTGGGATGGTTATGTAATGTCATTAACAAGATATAATGGTTCATTATACTATCACTAATTTGATTGTATAGTACATAGTTACATATGTTACATGATTTTATAATAATTACTCCACTAATCGTTTGCTTTGCATATTTACATTACATTAGAAATGAACATATACATATATGTAATTTACAATGACATATATTTAATTGATTCTTTTCATTTTCTCACTCTATATATGCCTTATTAAGTAACACCCTAACATTTAGCTGAGCTAGTGCGGTTTTTATCAATCAATCAATCAATCAACTTTATTTTATATAGCCCTTCGTACATCAGCTAATATCTCAAAGTGCTGTACAGAAACCCAGCCTAAAACCCCAAACAGCTAGTAATGCAGGTGTAGAAGCACGGTGGCTAGGAAAAACTCCCTAGAAAGGCCAAAACCTAGGAAAAACCTAGAGAGGAACCAGGCTATGAGGGGTGGCCATTCCTCTTCTGGCTGTGCCGTGTGGAGATTATAACAGAACTATGCCAAGTTGTTCAAAAATGTTCATAAGTGACAAGCATGGTCAAATAATAATCATTAATCATTTTCAGTTGGCTTTTCATAGCCGATCATTAAGAGTTGAAAAACAACAGGTCTGGGACAGGTGGCGGTTCCATAACTGCAGGCAGAGCAGTTGAAACTGGAATAGCAGCAAGGCCAGGGGGAGTGGGGACAGCAAGGAGTCATCACGCCCGGTAGTCCCGACGTATGGTCCCAGGGCTCAGGTCCTCCGAGAGAAAGAAAGAGAGAAGGAGAAAATTAGAGAGAGCCAAGATTTTCAAAATGTTCATAAATGACAAGCATGGTCAAATAATAATCAGGAATAAATCTCAGTTGGCTTTTCATAGCCGATCATTAAGAGTTGAAAACAGCAGGTCTGGGACAGGTAGGGGTTCCGTAAACGCAGGCAGAACAGTTGAAACTGGAATAGCAGCAAGGCCAGGCGGACTGGAGACAGCAAGGAGTCATCATGCCCGGTAGTCCTGACGTATGGTCCTAGGGCTCAGGTTCTCAGAGAGAGAGAAAGAAAGAGAGAACGAGAGAATTAGAGAGAGCATACTTAAATTCACACAGGACACTGGATAAGACAGGAGAAGTACTCCAGGTATAACCAACTGACCCTAGCCCCCCGACACATAAACTACTGCAGCATAAATACTGGAGGCTGAGAAACAACATATTGGCGTAGTGTAAATGTCAATGCTCATGTGTATGCCAGACATTTCATTCCATTCCTGACATGGGGGATATTGGAAGCGCTAATGTCAATTTTAGTATGCGATCGTGTATAGACTGATGCTATGCATTTACAACTGTTTATCAATCAGTCTATTAATGATGGTGATCACATATCTGCTGGTGATCACAGTGATACCGTTATTAGGAATAAAACTGTTGACTTATTTACAATGGCAATGCCTCCTCATATAGAAGCTATGTATACAGAACTGTCAATACACACACCGTTTTATACATTCAGTTGATAGTAGATTTTTTTATTTGTTATATATGACTAACTATTCCAATAATACAATGCAGATATTTTCTCATAAAAGTCCTCAGCTGGAGAATGTCGCTGTGAGACAATGACATTGGGAGTTATGAAATGTGTTGTGTAAATGTTTTATTTTATCTGAGCCCAGCATAGATTTGTTTTTCTGTCTCTCCACACGTCTGTTAATTAAGCAATAATACATGAGACGCCCTGTGTTATGACATGTTTATCATGGTTGTGATGTGGTCATAGCATGGGCAGGCGAAGCTCTGACAATGGGAATTCCAAACCACCCTTTGTATAATAAAAATTATTGTGTATTTTTCCTGTGTTTTACTACCCAGTGATTATTTTATATCTGGTTGTTTTATACGAGTGTCCAAACGTGCAGCAGGGGGGGAAGATTTAGTGTCTTGCCCCCTGTTCGGCAGTGAGCTCTAATTGGAAGGTCAGGGGGACGTGTTTCAGCGTAACACAGGGTCCAGGAAATCACCCGCTTACTGGAGATTTAAAAGTTATCCAAACTCGACCCAAAGAGAGAGAAAAAACATTCCATCATGAGATGTCATTTTTTAGGATTAATGTGCCTTCCTGGTATTAGTCCTAGGGATATAATGCATTATCATACAACACAGTTCATTTTACATGAGAAATGTATACACTACTGTTAAAAAGTTTGGGGTCACTTAGAAATGTTTTTGTTTTTGAAAGAAAAGCTATTTTTTGTCCATTAAAATAACATAAAATTGATCAGAAGTACAGTGTACACATTGTTAAAGTTGTAAATGACTATTGTAGCTGGAAACAACTCATTTTTAACGGAATATTTACATAGGTGTACAGAGGCCCATTATCAGCAACCATCACTCCTGTGTTCCAATGGCACATTGTTTTAGCTAATACAAGTTTATAATTTTAAAAGGCTAATTGATCATTAGAAAACCGTTTTGCAATTATGCTAGCACAGCTGAAAACTGTTGTGCTAATTAAAGAAGCAATAAAACTGGCCTTCTTTAGACTAGTTGAGTATCTGGAGCATCAGCATTTGTGGGTTCGATTACAGGCTCAAAATGGCCAGAAACAATTAACTTTCTTCTGAAACTGTCAAGACTTCCGTCGAAGTCGGTCCCTCTACTTGTTCGGGCGGCGTTCGGCGGTCGACGTCACCGGCCTTCTACCCATTGCGATCAACTTTTAATTTCCATTTTTTTTGTCTTTGTTTTACAAACCTGGTTTCAATTCCCCAATTACATGTTCATTATTTAAGCCTCTGTTTTCCCCATGGTTTTTGTGCTTGTTTGTTTGGTCTGATGTTTGTGGGCTTGGTGTTACTTCATGTATTTAGAATTTTTGAGTAAAGTTACTTGTGTTACTCATCTCTGCTGTCCTGCGCCTGACTCCTCTGCACCAGCTACACCCAGATCCTTACAGAAACTCGGCAGTGTATTCTTGTTCTGAGAAATGTAGGCTATTCCATTTGAGAAATTGCCAAGAAATGGCAGAGTTCCTCTGTCCAGTGTCTGTGTTCTTTTGCCCATATTACTGTTTTATTTTTAATGGCCGTTCTGAGATATGGATTTTTCTTTGCAACTCTGCCTAGAAGGCCAGCATCCCAGAGTCGCCTCTTCATTGTTGACGTTGAGACTGGTGTATTGTGGGTACTATTTAATGAAGCAGCAAGTTGAGGATTTGTGAGGTGTCTGTTTCTCAAACTAGACGCTCTAATGTACTTGTCATCTTGCTCAGTTGTGCACAGGGGCCTCCCACTCCTCTTTCTATTCTGGTTAGAGGCAGTTTGCGCTGTTCTGAGAAGGGAGTTCACATTAACAATGTCGACACTGTATTTCAGATCAATTTGATGTTATTTTAATGGACACAAAATTAGTTTTTCTTTCAAAAACAAGGACATTTTTAAGTGACCCCAAACTTTTGATTGGTAGTGTACATGGCAACATATGTTAGTTAATTAATTAATTAACACTGACATGTTATTGTGTATTTATAGGAACGTAGTTGTGTTATACATTTTTTTAAATCATAACATGTAGAATTTCATAAATGATTAGTGATACAACAGGAAAAGCTAAGTAAAAGGTTAGCTGTTTCTTTGTCAAGGTCACTCTGTCTTAGCTTTCCTAGAAATGTAAGAATGCCCTTTTCAGTCATCTGATCTTTCTCCAGCATTTTCTTTACCAGAGCAGCTGAACTTAGCACAGTGCGGCGGTGTGTGTCTACAGCACCCCAGGAGTTAACCATAGCCAGGATTGGAGGGCCATGGTTGTGTGTCTGTACTCAGGGCTGTACAGTTAACCATAGCCAGGATTGGAGGGCCATGGGTGTGTGTTGGGGTGTGTGTTTGTCTAAGGGCCCACCCCTGCTCATTTCATGCCAGATTTCATGTCTGTCACTGGACCCTCTCTCACGCTTCCATGGGCCTGTGGCGTATAGCTAGTGTTGATGGGTTTTGGGTGCAGGGCGGAGGAGGGTGGCGAGTGGAGGGTGGTGGTGGGTAGATAAGTGCTCGATGTCTGGATCTGACTCCGTCACGTGGGCCCTGGAGAGATTTCCCTGGATGTTTCTTGGCACGCGATGCTCAGAGCATATGCGCACACTCTCTCTCATATCACACATACACACACACACACACTCACACACACACACACACACACACACACACACACACACACACACACACACACACACACACACACACACACACACACACACACACACACACACACACACACACACACACACACACACACACACACACACACACACACACAACCCACCTCTGAACGGGAGTTAAGATGGGAGCCAATAGAAACATTGCGTTGCTCCCTCTGTGCCCCCTGTGACCATGTAGAACCTATAGGATCTGATCTGGGAGGACTTAAATCAGGTTCTGCCCCCTTTTCACATAATGTCTCTCTCATGTCTTAGATGCTGAGTCCTACTCATCATCTAGTGAGCTCAGTCTTTTGTTCGTTGAGTATTTCTCTTTAATCAGTTGAATGTTTGTTTTGGTTTTTAATTCCCAAATACCAGTTCCTTCTATGGCAGTGTGTATGTATGTGTGATAAAGACAAGTCTGCCCTCCCTGCTGTTTCAGCGGCTGTGTGTCTGTGTCTTTCTGTCTCTGTGTTTCTCTGTGTCTCTCTGTGTCTGTGTGTGTGTCCAGTCTGGTCCCTTCACCTCTGTATGGTAATAGAGCAAGCGACAGGAGAGGTAGAGGTGAAGGTTCTGCAGACAAAGGAAAAAAATTGCTGATCAGAGCAATGCTATGGAAGGATAGGAGAGTGGGATGAAAGGAGAGTTGGAGGGAGAGAGGGGAGAACAGTGTGACACCCCGGGGTACGGTGACCAGAGCTAGACCAGGTCTCGTGATTATGGCTGGATTGTAGTCTACTCCTTTCCCTTTTCCTCTCCTCTCTTTTCCTCTCCTCTCTTTTCCTCTACTGTCCTCTCCTTTCCTTGCCTCCTCTCTTTTTCCACTCTCTTTTCCTCTCCACTCTTTTCCTCTCCTCTCTTCTCTTTTCCTCTCATTTCCTCTCCCCTCTTTCCTCTTCCCTCTCTTTTCCCTTCCTCTCCTATCTTCTCCTCTCCTTTCCTCTCCCCTCTTTTCCTCTCCTCTCTTTTCCTCTCCTCTCCTATTTTACCTTCTCCCCTCTCCTGTCCTTTCCTCTCCTTCTTTTCCTCTCCTCTCCGCTCCTCTCTTTTCCTCTCCTCTCATCTCCTTTCCTCTCCTCTCCTCACCTCTCCTCTCTTCTTCTCTCTTCATCTCCTCTCTTTTCCTCTCCGCTCTGTTCCACTCCCCTCTTTTTCTCTCCTCTCCTCTCTTTTCCTCTCCTCTCTGTGCCACTCCCCTCTTTTCCTCTCCTCTCCTCTTCTCTCCTCTCCTCTCCTCTCCTCTCCTCTCCTCTCCTCTCTTCTCTTCTTGCCTGTAAAGGGAGAGGACTGGCTCCTATTAAAGCAGAGATAATTGATTTTCCGCTCCCCCCCTTGTTGCAATACCCTTGTGCCATCACCTGCCTCTCAGAGCACTAATCAATACAACATCTGCATCTGTATGGGGAGGAAAACATATACGGGTGTTGCTACTGGATTGGCCCTTAGCCTGCCTCTCCTCTTTCCTCTCCTCTCTTTCCTCTCCCCTCCTTTCCACTCCTCTCTTCCCTCTTTCCTCTCTTTTCCCTTCCTCTCCTCTCTTCTTTTCTCTTTTCCTCTCCCCTATTTTTCCTCTCCTCTCCACTTTGTTTCTTTCCCCTCCTCTCCTTTCCTCTCCCCTCTTTTCCTATCCTCTCTTTTCCTCTCCTCTCATCTCCTTTCCTCTCCTCTCCTCACCTCTCCTCTCTTCTTCTCTCTTTTCCTCTCCTCTCTGTTCCACTCCCCTCTTTTTCTCTCCTTTCCACTCCTCTCTTTTCCTCTGCTCTCCTCTCTTTTCTCTTCCTCTCTTCTCTTCTCTTCTCATTCCTCTCCCCTCTTTTCCTCTCCTCTCCACTTTGTTTCTTTCCCCTCCTCTCCTTTCCTCTCCCCTCTTTTCCTATCCTCTCTTTTCCTCTCCTCTCATCTCCTTTCCTCTCCTCTCCTCACCTCTCCTCTCTTCTTCTCTCTTTTCCTCTCCTCTCTGTTCCACTCCCCTCTTTTTCTCTCCTTTCCACTCCTCTCTTTTCCTCTGCTCTCCTCTCTTTTCCCTTCCTCTCCTCTCTTCTCTTCTCATTCCTCTCCCCTCTTTTCCTCTCCTCTCCACTTTTTTTCTTTCCCCTCCTCTCCTTTCCTCTTCCCTCTTTTCCTATCCTCTCTTTTCCTCTCCTCTCATTTTTTCCTTCTCCCCTCCTTTCATTTCCTCTCCTTCTTTGCCTCTCCTTCTTTTCCTCTCCTCTCCGCACCTCTCTTTTCCTCTCCTCTCATCACCTCTCCTCTCCTCACCTCTCCTCTCTTCTTCTCTCTTCATCTCCTCTCTTTTCCTCCCCTCTTTTTCTCTCCTCACCTCTCTTTTCCACTCCCCTCTTTTCCTTGCCTCTTTTTCCTCTCCCCTCTTTTCCTTTCCTCTCCTCTCTTTTCCTCTCCCCTCTTTTTCTCTCCTCTCCTAATTGTTTCCTTTACCCCCTCTCCCTGTCTTTCCATTCCCTTCTTTTCCTCTCTGCTTCTCCTCTCCTCTCTTTTCCCCCCTCTCCTCTCCTTTCCACTCCCCTCTTTTCCTCTCCTCTCCTCTTTTTTCCTTTCATCACCTCTTTTTTTCCTTCTCCCCTGTCCTGTCTTTCCTCTCCCCTCTGTTCCTCTCCTCTCCTTTCCTCTCCCCTCTTTTCCTCTCCTCTTCTCTCCTCACCTCTCCTCTCTTCTTCTCTTTTCATCTCCTCTCTTTTCCTCTCCTCTCTTTTCCACTCCCCTCTTTTTCTCTCCTCTCCTCTCTTTTCCACTTCCCTCTTTTCCTCGCCTCTTTACCTCTCCTCTCCTCTCTTTCATCTCCTCCTCTTTTTTTCCTTCTCTCATCTCCTCCTTTCTTTTCCTCTCCCCTCTTTTTCTCTCCTCTCTTTTCCTCTCGTCTCCTTTCTTTTCATCTCCTCTCCTCCCCCTTTTCCTTCTTCCCTCTCCTGTCTTTTCCTCTCCTGTCTTTTCCTCTCCTGTCTTTTCCTCTCCTCTCTTTTCCTCTCCTCTCTTTTCCTCTCCTCTCTTTTCCTCTTCTCTCATCTCTTTTCCTCTGCCCTCCTTTCTTTTCCCTTCAGCTCCTTTTCTTTCCTCTCCTCTCCTCTCTTTTCCTCTCCTCTCTTTTCTTCTCCTCTCTTTTCCTCTCCCCTCTTTTCCTCTCCCTTCTTTTCATCTCCTCTCCTCTTTTCCTCTCCTTTTATTCCCTCTCCTCTCTTTTCCTCTCCTTTTATTCTCTCTCCTCTCCTCTCCTCTCCTCTCCTCTCCTCTCCTCTCCTCTCCTCTCCTCTCCTCTCCTCTCCTCTCTTCTTGCCTGTAAAGGGAGAGGACTGGCTCCTATTAAAGCAGAGATAACTGATTCCCCCCCTTCTTGTTGCAATACCCTCGTGCCATCACCTGCCTCTCAGAGCACCAATCAATAAAACATCTGCATCTGTATGGGGAGGAAAACATATACGGGTGTTGCTACTGGATTGGCCCTTAGCCTGCCTCTCATTTTCTCTCCTCTATACCTTATTCTCCCTCCTTTTTTTCTCTGTCTCCCTCCCTCCTGCCTTCTCCCCTGCCTTCTCTCCCACCCTCCCTTCTTCTGTCCCTCCCTCCCTGTTCCCATCCCTGACTCTCTCCCTCTCTCCCTTTACCCCTCCCTTCCTTCCTTCCTTCCTTCCTAAATGTAAAAATATGTAATGTGAGGAAGTTAAGAGAATGAGAATGCATTTACAGATTAGCTCTGCTCCCGTCCCCCAGCCCTGCCCTGCTCGAGGTGTAATGAGAGTTGGAGTGTCTGTTTATGTGTGTGTGTGCGCATGTGTATGTTTGTGTGTGTATGTGTTTAATGAGTGTCTGATAACCTGGTTGTGCGTGAGTGGCGTCTGTAAGAGGTGGTGGTGAAATATAACAAACGTGGCATGGCAGGACGGTGTCCATTATGACCTTTGACCTCTAGGGAAAGTTACAATATATTGCAGATGGAAAGAGGAGATCCTCCTGTGTTGTATCCTTCACCTTGTGATACTCATACTGCCCTTATAAGAGACGGAGAGATTGATACTGTATCAGTAAATAGACAAGCATACACACACTGTATTTGTGGAGGGCGGGAGGGGGGGTTGTGGTGAGCCTATGCTGGGCGTGCTGTTTCCTCTCTCCTCTGGATGACAAACAATCCTGGTCTCTGGATCATACTCGCTGTATAGGAAGAATTGGGGAAAAATGGATGAGGAGAGGAGAGGGGGTGAACGGAGGAAGCAACGGAACTAGAGAATGTATAGAATGACCCATATTGAGATGTGATAGAATATTGAATGATTGAGTGGTGATAAGATATGAAGTAGGACATTTATGAATGATATTATATGTCCTGACGCCCACTCTTTAACCTCTCTTGGGTATGTGAGACGTTAGCGTCCCACTTCTTCAAAAGCCAGTGAAACTGCTGGGCGCCAAAATCAAATACAGAAATACTCATTATAAAAATTCTGAAATAAAACATATTTTACATAGGTTTAAAGATGAACTTCTTGTGAATCGAACCACGGTGTCAGATTGAAAAAATGCTTTACGGCGAAAGCATACCTTACGATTATTTAAAAACATAGCCCACTAGACAAATCATTACAAACAGTAACCAGCCAAGTAGAACAGTTACACAAGTCAGAAATAGAGATAAAATGAATCCCTTACCTTGGATGATCTTCAGATGGTTGCACTCAGCAGACATTAATTGACTCAACAAATGTTCCTTTTGTTCGATAAAGTCTCTTTATATCCAAAAACCTCCGTTTTGTTCGCGTTTTCTTCAGTAATCCACAGGCTCAAACGCAGTCAAAACAGGAAGACAAAAAAATCCAAATTGTATCTGTAAAGTTCATAGAAACATGTCAAACGATGTTTATATTCAATCCTCAGGTTGTTTTTAGCCTAAATAATCAATAATATTTAAACCGGACAATAACGCCGTCAATATAAAAAGTAAACAAGAAAGGCGCACTCTCGGTCATGCGCATGAAAAAGCTCTGTGACACTTATGCTTTCGCCGAAAAGCCTTTTTGAAATCTGACATGGCCGGATTCTCAACGAGTGTAGCTTTAATTATATGTAAAACATGTATCTTTCATCAAAGTTTATGATGAGTATTTCTGTTATTTGACATTGCTCTCCGGATATACTCCGGATATTTTGGAGCCATTTCTGAACATGGCGCCAAAGTAAACCGAGATTTGTGGATATAAATATGCACATTATCGAACAAAACATAAATGTATTGTGTAACCTGATGTCATCTGATGAAGATGTTCAAAGATTAGTGATTCATTTTATCTCTATTTCTGGTTTTTGTTACTACTATCTGTTGCTGGGAAAATGGCTGTTTTTCTGTGGCTATGTACTGAGCTAACATAATTGTTTGGTGTGCTTTCCCCCTAAATCCTTTTTGAAATCAGACATTTTGGCTGGAATTACAACATGTGTAGCTTTAATTTGGTGTCTTTCATGTGTGATTTCATGAAAGATTGATTTTTACGGTAATATATTTGAATTTGGCGCACTACATTTTTTCTGGCTTTTGGCCAAGTGGGACGCTACCGTCCCACATATCCCAGAGAAGTTAACGGTTTTGGAAACTTTAGAGTGTTTTCTATCCAGATCTACCAGTTATATGCATATCATATCTTCTGGGCCCGAGAAGCAGTCAGTTTAATTTGGGCATGCATTTCATCCAAAATTCCGAATGCTGCCCCCTACCCTAGATAAGTTAAAGCATGCACACATGCATATATATATATACACACACACACACACACACACACACACACACACACACACACACACACACACACACACACACACACACACACTCTTTGTGTCTGTGTTGTTCCATTGTCTGTGACTCGCGTCAGTCCTGAAGTGAGTCAAACTGTTTGTAGGGATGAGTTTATTACCAAACAGAGAGAGAGAGATAGTCTTTGAGTTTGTATAACTGAATGTGTCATTATTTTATAACAAATGTGTAATTCTTAAATAAACATTAAAAAAATAATTTAAAATGTGAATAAAATATAAAAAATCATTTACATTCAACTTATTTTATAAACAAAGCATACCGCTCCTTTGTAAGCCCAGTCTTCCTCAAACAATGGGAGATCTTTCACAGCCGAGAAGAACTCAAAATCAACTTTTATTCTGGCTTTGAGAATAACACATCTTACATCCTCACCATGTCCCTTGTCTATCTTATGTTTCCTACTCAGAGAAATTGTCATCTTAGCTTGTGCCAAAATAAAATGTAACAGTTGACATATTCTTTTCTGTTGCTTACTTTATTGAAACCCAAAATAAAACAGTGTTATTGAAAATCCCCCTACAGCTGTAAACAAAGCCTCTAGTATTTCAAAGAGAGGCTTTATCCTCTCACACTCCATAAAACAGTGAAACATTTTTCTCTTAAATTACAAAAAGGACGTCCATCTCCAACATCTGAGTTAATGACAGAAACAAAACATTAACTGCAATGATGCCATGTATCACCCTCCATTGCATGTCACCAGTATCCTTTTGTAACGGTGGCTTGTACAGTGCTCTCCATGCTAGCTTTACCTTGTCATCAATGCCCAGTTTTACCCTCCAAGGATGCGTTTCTTGTAGAAAACGTATGTCACTTCCCTTTCCTTTTATTAACTCATACACTATGGCTCTTTTTTAACATCTCTCGCCCCATTTACGTTTAAAGAAATCTTAAAACTGCTTATGGCTAAATAAAATACAGAGTAAGAGACAGAAAACACATTTCTTTACAGAGTTAAGGCTGCGACTGACCTCTTTCATTTCCTATAGAATTTTAATCACTTGTCAGTCTGGTGACCATTTTCTTGAGTCTAGCGATTTCAGGGCTTGTCAAACCTCCCCCGTTATTTTTTTACATCAGAAACATTGCTGATTCAATAAACAATTAACTTTCAGGAAAAAAAAATCCTTATAATCCTACATATATTTCTTCCCTTTTTTCAAATTCAGAAATATGCGTACCTTCTCAATCCTGTACCTCCCTTCAACCCCATCTCTCACTATGTTGTCGTGATGCATCAGATGCCTCACTATCGCTATCGTCCCCAGAAGAAAACTCCACCATTTCTACAACCTGTTTATCCTCAACTGATTTATCAATCTCTACTTCCTGTTAGAATTAGAACCCTTGTCACCCCTTAAATTCTTCCTCTTACTCCTCAGTACTTTGAAAACAGCTGCTTCATTTTCCATTGTTTCACTCTCCTCTTGAACTCCCATTTAATTTACCAGCACCTCCTCAGCGACCTCAATCGCAGTCTCACCGACTGCCCCCTCCCTACTTTTTCCTGATCTACCACAATTGCCCCCTTAGCCACACTGCTTTCGTTTCCTACTTTTCCCACCACATCTGCCCACCTTCTCCCTTCCCCTTCTCCCTTAGCCTGTTCATCCCTTCTCGTGGTGCTTTAGCTGTACCAGCGCTAGAGCTGCTACCGGGCTCTGCGTGCTCATTCTCTGGACAATAACGTACCAATTGTGTGTAGATTGCTGAGGATTATTTTATTTTTGTAATCCATTTTAGAATAAGGCTGCAGCATAACAAAATGTGAAAAAGTCCAAAGGCTCTGAATGTGTGTTTGTCTTCCTTTCTTCCTTCCTTCCTTCCTTCCTTCCTTTCTTTCTTTCTTTCTTTCTTTCTTTCTTTCTTTCTTTCTTTCTTTCTTTCTTTCTTCAGTCCTCCCAGGGTTCAGGGCTCGGCGGCTGTGTTCTTAAGGTCAGGGCTGACTCTGTAGGCGAGATGTCACTCATCAAAACCATTTATTCCAATATCCCTATATCCCTCCATTACTCCATACCTCTTTTATGGATTTACTCTCCTGTGTTGCTCTTGTTATGTGGATTTTATTACATGTTCCTCTAGGTGGCCGATGAGGGAGAGTCATTCACCATTTGCTTCTTTTAACCTCTACCGAGCACCTACCCCGGGTCCGGGAGCACCCCCCCCCCCCCCCCCCCACACACACTGATTAGCATCGCTAGCATAGCGTCACAATTAAATAGTAGCATCTAAATATCATTAAATCACAAGTCCAAGACACCTAATGAAAGATACAGATCCTGTGAATAAAGCCACCATTTCAGATTTTTATAATGTTTTACAGGGAAGACACAATATGTAAATCTATTAGCTAAACATGTTAGCAAAAGACACAATTTTTTTACTCCAACAGTTTTTTCCTGCGTCAGTAGCTATCACTAATTCGACTAAATAAAAATATATATAGCCACTAACCAAGAAACAACTTCATAAGATGACAGTCTGATAACATATTAATGGTATAGCATAGTTTTTTTTGGAAAAATGTGCATTTTTCAGGTATAAATCACAGTTCTACATTGCAGCTGCAATCTGAAATAGTGCCGACGCAGCCAGAACAATTACAGAGACCAACGTCATTGTAATAGCTGTCGCTTTCCTCATCCTCAGATGAGGTGAGGAGAGAAGGATCTTCTGACCAAAATGCGGGTTCAGGGAAATATGCCATCTTTATTATAAATACGATGGTCACGTAACAAAACAAAACACTTTCAAAACTACAAAATAACAAAACGACGTACAACGGAACCTGAACATAAACTTATATAACTAAACATAAACTTACGTACAGGAAACAGACGACATCGAAACGAAAACGAAACAAACAAACGCTACAGTCCAGTGTGGTACGAACAAACATACTGACACAGGAGACAATCACCCACAAACAAACAGTGAGAATGCCCTACCTAAATATGACTCTTAATTAGAGGCAAACGCAAACCACCTGCCTCTAATCAAGGCAAACCAGGCAAACCAGGCAAACCAAAACCAACATAGAAACAGATAACATAGAATGCCCACCCAACCTCACGTCCTGACCAACTAACACACAAAAACTAACATAAATAGGTCAGGAACGTGACAGTACCCCCCCCACAAGGTGCGAACTCCGGACGCACCAGCACAAAGTCTAGGGGAGGGTCTGGGTGGGCATCTAACCACGGTGGTGGCTCAGGCTCCGGGCGCGGTTCCCACCCCACCATAATCCATCCTAACTTCCTCCCTCCAAGAATGTCCACCCTCTTTTGACCCCCACAAAATCCCCTTAACAACATATCTAATAAGGACAACACCGGGACAGAGAGATAAATCAAGACAGAGGGATAGATAAGAATATAGAAGTAGAAAAAGATAGAGAGGGAGATCAGGATAGAGGGGCAACTCCGGACTGAAGGGCAGCTCCGGACAGAGAGACAGCTCTGGACTGATGGGCAGTTCCGGGTATCTAGCCTTTTCAGGCTGAAGGTCAGCTCATGGCTGACTGACGACTCTCGACGCTCATGGCAGGCTGACGGCTCTCGACGCTCATGGCAGGCTGACGGCTCTCGACGCTCATGGCAGGCTGACGGCTCTCGACGCTCATGGCAGGCTGACGGCTCTCGACGCTCATGGCAGGCTGACGGCTCTCGACGCTCATGGCAGGCTGACGGCTCTCGACGCTCATGGCAGGCTGACGGCTCTCGACGCTCATGGCGCTCTGACGGCTCTCGACGCTCATGGCGCTCTGACGGCTCTGGCTGCTCATGGCGCTCTGACGGCTCTGGCTGCTCATGGCGCTCTGACGGCTCTGGCTGCTCATGGCTCTCTGACGGCTCTGGCTGCTCATGGCTCTCTGACGGCTCTGGCTGCTCATGGCTCTCTGGCGGCTCTGGCTGCTCATGGCTCGCTGGCGGCTCTGGCAGATCCTGTCTGGTTGGCGGCTCTGGCAGATCCTGTCTGGTTGGCGGCTCTGGCAGATCCTGTCTGGTTGGCGGCTCTGGCAGATCCTGTCTGGTTGGCGGCTCTGGCAGATCCTGTCTGGTTGGCGGCTCTGGCAGATCCTGTCTGGTTGGCGGCTCTGGCAGATCCTGTCTGGTTGGCGGCTCTGGCAGATCCTGTCTGGCTGACGGCTCTAGCGGCTCCTGTCTGGCTGATGGCTCTAGCGGCTCCTGTCTGGCTGACGGCTCTGTAGGCTCATGGCAGACGGGCGGCTTTGCAGGCTCATGGCAGACGGGCGGCTTTGCAGGCTCCTGGCAGACGGATGGCTCAGACGGCGCTGGGGAGACGGATGGCTCAGATGGCGCTGGGGAGACGGATGGCTCAGATGGCGCTGGGGAGACGGATGGCTCAGATGGCGCTGGGGAGACGGATGGCTCAGATGGCGCTGGGGAGACGGATGGCTCTGGCCGGATATGGCGCACTGTAGACCTGGTGCGTGGTGCCAGAACTGGAGGCACCGTGCTAATGACAAGCACCTTCCTACTAGTGCGGGGAGCAGGGACAGGGCACACTGTATTCTCAAAGCCTACTCTATCCCTGATGCGTGGTACCGGCACTGGTGACGCCGGGCTGAGGACAAGCACATCAGGATTAGTAGGGGGAGAATATACAGTGTGTACAGGGCTCTGGAGACGCACTGGTAGCTTAGTGCGTGGGGCCGGAACTGGAGGCACCGGGCTAGATACACGCACTACAGGGAGAGTGCGTGGAGGAGGAACAGGGCTCAGGATACGCACTGGTAGCCTAGTGCGTAGTGTATACACTGTAGGTACTAGGCTGGGGCGGGGAGGTGGTGCCGGAAATACCGGACCGTGGAGGCGTACTGGCACTCTTGAGCATTGAACCTGCCCAACCTTACCTGGTTGAATGCTCCCGGTTGCCCGACCAGTGCGGGGAGGTGGAATAACCCGCACCGGCCTATGTAGGCGAACCGGAGAAACCATGCGTAAGGCCGGTGCCATGTATGCCGGCCCGAGGAGACGCACTGGAGACCAGACGCGTTGAGCCGGCCTCATGACACCTGGCTCAATACTCAATCTAGCCCTACCAGTGCGGGGAGGTGGAATAACCCGCACTGGGCTATGCACTCGTACAGGAGACACCGTGCGCTCTACTGCGTAACACGGCGCCTGCCCGTACTCCCGCTCTCCACGGTAAGCCTGGGAAGTGGGCGCAGGTCTCCTACCTGCCCTTGGCCCACTATCTCCTAGCCCCCCCCCAAGAAATTTTTGGGAATTACTCACGGGCTTTTTTGGCTTCCGTGCCAGACGCGTTCCCTCATAGCTCCGGTTCCTCTCCTCGGTAGCCTCTGCTCTCCTCCGTGCCTCCAGCTCAGCTTTGGGACGGCGATTTTCTCCTGCCTTAGCCCAGGGACCTTCTCCATTCATTATTTGCTCCCATGTCCAGAAATCCTTTCTCTCCTGTCCCTTACTCCGTTTAGTTTCCCTTTGCCGCTTGGTCTTAGCGTGTTGGTGGGTGATTCTGTAATAGCTGTCGCTTTCCTCATCCTCAGATGAGGTGAGGAGAGAAGGATCTTCTGACCAAAATGCGGGTTCAGGGAAATATGCCATCTTTATTATAAATACGATGGTCACGTAACAAAACAAAACACTTTCAAAACTACAAAATAACAAAACGACGTACAACGGAACCTGAACATAAACTTATATAACTAAACATAAACTTACGTACAGGAAACAGACGACATCGAAACGAAAACGAAACAAACAAACGCTACAGTCCAGTGTGGTACGAACAAACATACTGACACAGGAGACAATCACCCACAAACAAACAGTGAGAATGCCCTACCTAAATATGACTCTTAATTAGAGGCAAACGCAAACCACCTGCCTCTAATCAAGAGCCATACCAGGCAAACCAAAACCAACATAGAAACAGATAACATAGAATGCCCACCCAACCTCACGTCCTGACCAACTAACACACAAAAACTAACATAAATAGGTCAGGAACGTGACAGTCATATAACTAATTACTTATCTTAAAACATTTCAGAAAAAATACACAGCGTACAGATATTGAAAGCCCAACATCTGGTGAATCCAAACAATATTTCTGATTTATTAAATGTTTTATAGCGAAAACAAAATGTAGGGCTAAATTAGCATAGCCACGCCAGCCAGAACCAGCTGGGCGCCCCCGACCAGTTCACATGCACGACAGATATATGAAATAACATCGTAAATTGGGTCTTACTATTGCTGATCTTTCATCAGAATGTTGATCAAGGTGTCCTTAGTCCTGATGAGTCGTTCAATCCATTCATAATGGCAACTTTCCCTCTTCATTTAGCATAGGTACTGGTCGACTGGCACGGATATGTCCAAAGTAAAAAAACTCACAGAACGGAACACGGCAAAACTCCCAAAAAAATTCAAATAATCTGATTAAACTATATTGAAAAAACATACATTACGATGATATGGTCACATGTATCAAACAAACTTCGAGACGGAGATAGTTTTCATCCGTAACGGCAGCAAAACAGTAGACAATCGCACCTCCAAATCGCGCGATTCAGAGAACCGGAAGTTGTCGGTCACGCCAAAGAAATAGGTCTTATTTCACGTCAGTACAAGATAAACAAAAAATGTCTCCTCTGACATCCTCTTGACACCCAGAGGAAGAAGAATGAAGTGTGTTTCGGGTCATAGGTGGCGTGACCATATATAGGCAGAGCGTTGAAGCGAGCATACACATCTTGCATTCTTCTTCTTGGTCAGGGAAAGTGCTGTCAAATGACTTCTGTTTCACTCAGAGACAAAATTGAAACGGTTTTAGAAACTATAGATTGTTTTCTATCCAATGGTATTAATTATATGCATATAGTAAGAGCAATAATTGAATAAGAGGCAGTTTAATCTGTAGAGGAAATTATGCTAATGCAAAAACAGCACCCCCTGTATTCTCAAGAAGTTAACCTCTGCCCTCACTTGTATTCGTGTGTGGAGACTTTGGTCATTGATGCCTGATGGTGGACAGGCAGCCCAGGACACCCTGCCCTCGCAGGGCACACTGCTCCACAGCAGCCCACTGCATGGCCATGGAGGTCACATAGGAAAGAGGAGAAAATTAATGAAAATATCTATTTCTGTTTCAGACGTGCTCATTTGAAAGCCACAAACCCCAGTACAAAAAGCGAAAACTGTAGTCTGCAATCCTGTCTAATCTTTTCCAATCAATGTCAATCAAGAGTTTCTCTGAAACAGCAAAATGAGACCCCAAGAGGACTCCTGCTGCTAACTCTGATGAAATGAGATCGAGCTGCTCTTTTAATGAACATAGTCAGCAAACGCACACATATAGCACGCCAACACACGTATGTATGTACACGCATACACACACTCATTCATTAGAAGGGAAATATGAGTCCTACGCAGTAGTAATGGGGTTGACCTGTGGTAGACTCTATGTTACTGTTGAAGGCCTTACGCACACTCAGAATAGGTCAGACTCAGATTCAGATTGTGTAATAGTCATATGTACAGGGTTGCAGGTGTGATTGCAAGGTACAGTGAAAATCTTAGGCTTCAAGCTCCAACATGTTGGTTTATGTTGCCTACCTTCACCACCTGGGGGCGCCCCGTCAGGAAGTCCAGGAGCCAGTTGCATAGGGAGAAGTTCAAACCCAGGGCTGTGAGCTTTGTAATAAGCTTATAGGGCACTATGGTATTGAAGGCCGAGCTGTAGTTGATGAACAGCATCCTCACATATGCATTTATTTTGTCCAGGTGGATAAGGGCATTGTCAGGGCGGTGATATGGTCTTTGACTAGCCTCTCGAAGCACTTCATGATGACGGAAGTGAGGGCTACTGGTCGGTAGTCATTCAGTTCACTTACTTTCCCTTTCTTGGACACAGGGATGATAGTGGACATCTGAAGCAGGTTATAGGCTATACTCATAATGTATACTCATAAATGACAGTTCAGGCTCTCTGTTGGATTAGTATGAATATATGTATGGATGATGTAAAACAGAAATAGAATGCTTAGAAGAAACGTGCTCATTTCTTGACTAGAGATGTGTTTGTATAAGTGTATATTTGTGTGTATTAGATTACTCAACTCATCAATTTTCTTTAATAACATGTCACCTGCTCTACATTCTTCCTCTGTGTAAGGCCTAGTGATTATGCCCGATTATAAATTGGGTGGATCGAGCCCTGAATGCTGATTGGCTGACAGCCGTGGTATATCCGACCGTATACCACGGGTATGACCGGGAAAAAAATGTTCTACTCAAATTATGTTGGTAACCAGTTTATAATGCCAGCAGCATACCACCCTGCATACCACTGCTGGCTTGCTTCTGAAGCTAAGCAGGGTTGGTCCTGGTCAGTCCCTGGATGGGAGACCAGATGCTGCTGGAAGTGGTGTTGGAGGGCCAGTAGGAGGCACTCTTTCCTCTGGTCTAAAAAAAATATCCCAATGCCCCAGGGCAGTGATTGGGGACACTGCCCTGTGTAGGGTGCCGTCTTTCGGATGGGACGTTAAACGGGTGTCCTGACTCTCTGAGGTCATTAAAGATCCCATGGCACTTATCGTAAGAGTAGGGGTGTTAACCCCGGTGTCCTGGCTAAATCCCCAATCTGGCCCTCAAACCATCGTGGTCACCTAATAATCCCCAGTTTACAATTGGCTCATTCATCCCCCTCCTCTCCCCTGTAACTATTCCCCAGGTCGTTGCTGCAAATGAGAACGTGTTCTCAGTCAACTTACCTGGTAAAATAACGGTAAAAAAAAAAATAATAATAGCAATAAGGCACCTTGGGGTTTTGTGATATATGGCCAATATACCACGGCTAAGGGCTGTATCCAGGCACTCTGCTTTGCGTCGTGCATAAAACAGCCCTTAGCAGTGGTATATTGGCCATATACCACACCTCCTCGGGCCTTATTGCTTAAGTGTAGTAATATGGTAATGCCATGGTGTTACACTGTAATAACCAGTGGTAAGAATCAGATTTAGGCTTTCTGGCAAACTCTCTCTCTCTCACAGACAGGTGGGGGAATCAAGCAAACTATCCCTTTCCTACAAACTCACTGTAGGCTGCCGCCTAAAATGTGCACAGTGGGCCAACACACACACAGACACACACACACACACACACACACACACACACACACACGCACACGTTTTCATATTTCGTATTTTTAGCATTTGTGACTAGCTTCAGGAAACTAGGCGTATGTTGCACGTCACTACTTCACAGGAGAGGCTTTTAAATGTAAACTTTCAAAATCAAATCAAAATGCATTTTTTGGGGGCAGAAATGTCTTCTGGAACATGTGAACTTTCATGTGCCTTAATAGCAAATATCTATGCCATCTGGTAATACCGATTAAAATAGTTGGTTTAGCCACAGAAAAAGCTAGCAACCTTCCCGCTAGCCATGATTGGGTGAGATAGTAAGTAGGCTGGACATGCTGAGAGATGAGTTCGGATTGGTCTGCCATGTAGCAGACTTCTGTCAAAGCTGGTCAGTATGTGTAGGTAATCCTTTATAATGCTGCTTTTTTGAAAGACATCACGTAGTAGAACTGCATAAGTGTTGCTCTTTACTTTCTGGAGAACCAAGTTCTGAAATCAGTGGAATTAGAGTATGATAGCTAAGGAGATGGAGAAAAGTCTGGCGTTTAATTGCAATTATGCAGACAGAGTCGGAAAGAGAACACACAACAGGCTGTAGTATAAAACACCTGTATCCGGATTACATCTTCAAACTAAGGGCAACCACAGCATTCTTGACAGAGAGGTTGAAGCATCCATCCATGTATATGGGGAAGATATTCTCGCTAAATACACTTTCAGATGTTACAGGTTTCAAATTTTGTCAGAAAGTCTGTGTAGTAATATTATTCGTATCTCAGAGCCATTTGCATTGCTAGTTATAGCCTAATATTAGCTAGCTTACATTGAACCTGGTTGGTTAGCTACCTGCAGATTCATGAAGGGTAGTAAAGTTATGAGTTGGGATTATGGTTTATTGTTTAGCTAGCTAGCTACATGTCTAAACAAAAAATACTTCACTATGCAAGTAACCGTTTCAATAGAATGTTCATGATGTCACTGTGACAACTGTTGATAGACGTAGCTGATAAATTCGCTCTGGCTATCTACTGCGATTTCAGAGCACTCACATCTGAGTGTGCCAGACCGCAGAATAACTGACAAATTGACTAATGCTCAACACCTGTTGAATATGGCCAATGTCAGTGAACGTTGGCAAAAAAACGTTATTAAATTGTTGCCAGTGGCACAGTTACAGTCACCAACGCTCTGGATAACATAAAAACATCTTAACCAGCTCTGCTAGGGTGAGTAAAATTGTCAGAGGAAGCTGTTCTCTCATTTGTGTCTGGAAGTACAGTGCTTTGCAAAAGTATACATCTCCCTTGGTGTTTTTCCTATATTGTTGCATTGCAACCTGTAATTTAAATGGATATTTATTTGGATTTCATGTAATAGACATACACACAATATTCCAAATTGTTGAAGGGGAAATTAAAAATGTCTTGTTTCTAAAAATCTAAAAACTGAAAAGTAGTGCTTGCTTGTGTATGTGCAACCAATTACCTTCAGAAGTCACATAATTAGTTAAATAAAGTCCACCTGTGTGCAATCTAAGTGTCACATGATCTCAGTATATATACACCTGTTCTGAAAGTCCCCAGATTCTGCAACACCACTAAGCAAGGGGCACCACCAAGCAATTGACACCATACAGACCAAGGAGCCCTCCAAACAGGTCAGGGACAAAGTTGTGGAGAAGTACAGATCATGGTTGAGTTATAAAAAAATATCTGAAATTTTGAACATCCAATGGAGCACCATTAAATTCATTATAAAAAAATTAAAGAATATGGCACCACAACCTGCCACAGCCCAAGCAAGGAGGGAACTAATCAGAGAGGCAACAAAGAGACCAAAGATAACCCTGAAGGAGCTACAAAGCTCCACAGTGGAGATTGGAGTATCCGTCCATAGGACCACTTTAAGCCGTACACTCCACAGACCTTGGATTTACGGAAGTGGCCAGAAAAAAACCCTTGCTTAAAGAAAAAATAAGCAAGCACGTTCGGTGTTTGCCAAAAGGCATGTGGAAGACTCCCCAAACATATGGTACAGGTACTCTGCTCAGAATAGACAAAAATATAGCTTTTTGGCCATTAAGGAAAATGCTATGTCTGGCGCAAACCCAACACCTATCATCAATCCGAGAACACCATACCCAGATTAAGCAAGTTGGTGGCAGCATCATTCTGTGGGTATGTTTTCATCAGCAGGGAATGGGAAACAGATTTTAAGAAATGATGGATGGCGCTAAATACAGGGAAACCTGTTTTTTCTTTACCTAGGCAAGTTAGTTAAGAACAAATTCTTATTTTCAATGATTGTCTAAGAATATTGGGTTCTTGTTCAGGGGCAGAACGACAGAATTTTTTCTTTGTCAGCTCTGGGAATCGATCATGCAACCTTTCGGTTACTAGTCCAATGCTCTAACCACTAGGCTACCTGCCACCCCTTCCAGAGATTTCCACAGATTTGAGACTTGGATGGAGGTTCACCCTCCAGCAGGACAATGACCCTAAGCATACTGCTAAAGCAACACTCGAGTGGTTTAAGGCGAAACATTTAAATGTCTTGGAATGGCCTAGTCAAAGCCCAGACCTCAATCCAATTGAGAATCTGTGGTATGACTTAAAGATTGCTGTACACTAGCAGAACCCATCCAATTTGAAGGAGCTGGAGCAGTTTTGCCTTGACAAATGGGCAAAAATTCCAATGGCTAGATATGCCAAGAGACATAACCCAAGAAACTTGCAGCTGTAATTGCTGCAAAAGGGATCTCTACAAAGTATTGACTTATGAGGGTGAGTAATTATTCACGCTCAAGTTTTCATTTTTTTTGTCTTATTTCTTGCTTATTTCACAGTAGAAAATATTTTGCATCTTCAAAGTGGAAGGCATGTTGTGTAATTCAAATTATGCAACCCCCCCCAAAAAATCTATTTTAATTCCAGGTTGAAGGCAACAAAATAGGAAAAATTGCAAGGGGGGTTGAATTATTTCGCAAGCCACTGTAGCTAGCAAGCTAGCCAACAATAGCCAGTTAGCTTGCGTGCTTGACTGCTGCTGTTAGGTCAGAATGCTCAAATCAACTCTACTCCTTGGCAAGAGCATGCAGTGTGTGCTCTGAACGCTCCGAGAGAGAAACGCTCGGAATTTACGAACGGACAATCTGACAGCACTCCAAGATTACGAATGCCCAGAAAACAATCTGGCAATCCAGATAAAATTTACGAACCCACCTGTTGTGTAAACCAGCCTTTAGTCTTGAAATCTTTGCTTGTTTAGTTCATGGCCTCATATGTGAACCCTTAAAGAGATGTTTGGGGCTAAAGCTTAAGAGTGTGTGAACAATGCTGAATGAGTGTAGACGAAGAGCTCTCCAGTATGTGTACCAAAACATTAAAGGGCCATTTTCTCCAAAGTGATTTTACAAGTTTGTCAACTTTCAAAGGAGAATTACATTCCCATTGTTCCTCAAATTATATGATATGATATACTATGTTCTAGCTCTGAGTCTCTACTTTGATCCAATGTAAAAAAAACACAATTTAACATTTTGCTACATAAAATCCGAATCGAGCCGGTCACATTTATGTTTTATGCTATGGGGCAGAGAGAAATAATGTGTGGTTTTATAGCTGATCTCATGCTACACGTTTTGCCTTGAGGCTGAGAGAAAATGTTGCTTTTTAGAGCTCAGGGATTCTTGAAGACGAGACAATCTCACCTTTTTCCCACAAATATTTGTTTTAATATTAACAACATTTGAAATAGTTATTTTGATGTACCAAACTATCATCTAGCACACCATGTATAGGAAAAATCTCAAATTATTATTCTTTTTCTTCATAAAATGCAACTAACTGGACTCATGTAGTCTCCATCAGACACCATGAAAGGCATTTCATTGTACAATTATTGTCCAACAAGTGTTTAAAGGCCTTATTTAATTCTAACACTCAAATATGTAATACAAATCTCCAAACTCTTTGTTATGTTTTATAGTACTATTAAATGCTCCAGGACTCATTCTGTTAGCATGTTTTGCATGTTTTTCTACATTTACAATATTAAACAACATTTATAAAGCTAACATTATCCCTTAGCTCTAGCACAGCAAATACTTACATTGTTTAAGCATATGTTGCAGTACAGTGAATACAATATTGTCATAGAATATTGACCAAAAAATGTGCCATTAATGACGGAGTTGACAACAGATACACAAAACAGACCTATTTTTGTCTCTAAAGTTCAAACAATCATTTGTAAAATATGGAAAATAATTGATTTGAAAATCCAGAGTTGACAAATTATATTTTTCTTCTTCATTCAAGTGGTATACACAGTAGCCATTTTGTTTTTCAGTTGATTTATGACTCTATAACCTAATTAAATGTAACATATTTAAAACAAAATTAATATTCTATTTTAATCAGGAAGATGGAGTTGACATTTTACGGTTGTGACCATGATGATTCCAATATTGTTTGTTCAAACCTATCAAAAGTAGAGAACATTGCAGACCATGAGTGGTCTTATTGCACTACATGTGATGAGGACATGAACAAGGGGTCCTTATGGTATAGTTGACCCTGCTCATTCCTGACTCATTTAGGATTTTAGACAAATCTGATGGAGTTAACAATCTCCTCACACATCTTTTAGGAATCAAAGTTTTGAGAAAATGTTCTTCAAAGTCGCAGAGGGCTATTGCAAAAACTACATACAATCATTTTTAGATGTAAAGTTCCCTGTTTTGAGGACCTGTGTGGTTCTGGAACCGATTCCTACCGACATTTTCACTTATAAATTGATTTGTGGACATCATATATCGAAATGTCTTGCATTGAGCGCTGATTTTCACAGACACAGTCTGTTCTGCCTGTGCAAAGCAGGATGTGAAATCTGACACCACTTGAAGCCGGGATGTCCCTCCTACCATTTCATTCGTTCTTCTGACTGTCCATATACTTCTGGCTGAACCCTATGTCACAGCCACTAACAACATATATGCCTAGAATCCTTGCATCATTCAGAGATTGATTTATAGCCATTCATCTAAAATAACTCATAGATTTTAAACAAAAAACACTTTCTAGAAAAGAAGAAAGAAGGGAAGTGCTGCCAAGGTACACAACAGTAGGTTTTGGTAGACAGAAGGTGCTCGTTGGTAAAAGGGGTAAATTGGTCATCAAAATGTATCTAATAATATAATTAATTAAAATGCTATTATTTGTATGGCATGTTCAAAAAACACTTTCTGTTTGATAAGATATGAAAGGCGAGTTCCTAACAAGTTCAGGAAGCCAAGCTAGAGCTCTGTGTGATGTTCACATCGAAGGGTGCAAACATTTTGATCAAGAGAGACCTTTTCTCTAACAATAAATATACAAATATGTATTTTTCAGTTATAAGGAAGGTAAAATCTCATAGTTAGTCATTTCATAAATGGACTATACTATATTTTGAACAGATATAAGTGATTTCAAGCCTTATTCACACAGTTTTGTTGAATAGGAAGTACATCATTTAAAATCTTTCATATTTTCATATTTTTATCATATTTGTATTGTGTACTTATGCTTGTGTCCTCAAAAGTGACTACACCTCCGCAATTTATAACTATTTTTACCAGAAAGGTGCGATGTTAACCTTTCTTGGAGTATTCAGCATTACTGTTTAATTACTTTTGGGGATTACGTAGATTACATTTTTGATTACATTTAAGAGGTTAAAATCCATTATTACCATTTTTAAAAATTTGTATTAAAACATTTTTAACACTTTTTTGAGAGTTTGAAACTGTGATCCTTTGCTGCGGACGGACAAGGGCATTTCCAGGCGTAGAGCCGACAAGGACATTAATAATATTGAAAGTATTTAAAAAATTCCTAAATCAAATATGTTTCCTTATAATGTTCCCCTAAATGTATATTTTAAGTTTAGATTCTGGACAAGGATTCCCTGAGCTAATTTCCTGCTATTCTACACGTTTTTCCATGAGGCTGAGAGAATATGTTGTAGTTTGAGCTAATTTCCTGTAATTCACAAAAAATATTTCATGGTTTATGATACTATCCGAGGGGTCTGACCTCCATGGGGATTGCAGGGGTGTGTGCGCAGTGGGCCAACACACACACACACACACACACACACACACACACACACACACACACACACACACACACACACACACACACACACACACACACACACACACACACACACACACACACACACACACACACACACACACACACACACACACACACAGCAGAGATGGTATATGGAGCCAGTGAGTAGATTCCCTCACCACAGAGAGTTTTTAATTCAAACAGACTGTGTCTCCTCTTCAAGTCAGATATGATGAAGTGGTCGCATCCTCTTCTGAAATGATGATTAGATCAATCATATTTAACAGCCCTTTGGACTCAGCATCATTTTCTGCAGCACAGAAGGAGCTGGAAGCCTGTTAAAGAAGATGGACAGGTGATTTTCCACTAAGTTGTTGGAGGCCAGATGATGGTGGATGTGGCTAAAAGACTAGCCAGCTTCAAAATGAGTCCTAATTTATCTGCTACTGGTGCTAGGTTTTGAATCAGCACTACTGCTAATGAAGACACACACTGCTTTACTTTACTACATTCAGGGAAGCGGTATGTATGTGCGGGTGTGCGTGTGTGTGTGTGTGTATGTGCAGGACAGTTGTGGTGGTCAAAGAAATAAAGAATGCAGAGCCACGCAAGTTGTCACTCAGAAACACTCCCTCTATCATTAGTGAAGAAGAAGAAAGGGCACAGCTTTGTGCTCAGAAACACAATTTGACACTCCCCTGGGATAATATACTGTATGCTGTGTGAGCCAGTCCTTTAGCATGCTACATGGCTTTAGAGAGGAGGATTCAGCTGGAAAAAGAGACCGCTTTGGCGACAGCTTTCTGCACACAATGACAACTTGTCTTCTTTATTCAATCTCTGCACAATTAATTCACAGAGGGCAGTTATTTCAATGTACAATATTTATTTATGTTTTTATTTTTGAAGGTTTAGCTTGAACTGGCTCTATTTGATCCTGGTGCTGCATGCCTTTTCCCATTTAAAGGTCTAATGTGGACGTTTTTATCTCAATATCAAATCATTTCTGGGCAAATAATGAAGTATGTTACTGTGATCGTTTTCAATAAAAATTGTGAAATTCTTGCTAGAACTGTCTGGGAGGGGTCTGAGTGGGGGAGCTGTTAATGGCAGAGAGGTTTGGAACTCTCTTTCTTATTGGTCTATTAACTAATTTATTAACGCCTGTGATGTCAACAGGCAGGCAAAAACTCCATCCCACCAAAACAGGCTGAAATTTCAGGCAGTCTTTTCAAACAGCTCTTGCACTAAAAGTGTATTATCATAATTGTCACAGTTTCACAATATTATTCCAACCTCATGGTGTGAACATAAATATAAAACACATGAATGCCACGTTTTTGACTGCGCTGGGCCTTTAATGTTTCAGCAATCAGAAAATCATAATTTTGCAGGGAAGTTGGACCATTTCATCTCTGCATTCATTGAAATAAGGGAGTGTAGACGAGCGAAGGATAGGAGGACATACTTTAAAACATACAGGCTAATTAACAGTGTCTTTGAAGACATTCTAAGCCCATGACAATCATTTCACTGCAAACAAATGGAGACATGGTCAACTGTACTGCATGAAGAAGTTGTATGTCAAAGTAGAGAGGTGGCTACATACTGTTACAGGCTCTCATTAACACTGTACTCTTAAGACTTAGTTATTAGGGCATAGACCAGGGGTATTCAACCTATGAGGTCTGGGGTATTGTTGATTTTCCATTCTAGTGATAATTCATTTCACCCACCTGGTGTTCCAAGTCACAATCAGTCCCTGATTAGAGGGGAAGAATTAGAGAAAGCAGTGGTATTGGCCTCTAGGTCCAGAGTTGAATTTGAGGGGATATACTCTTTTACACTGTAAAATCATGTCTGAATACATCTCTCTCTCTCTATTTTCCTTTAAATTCCACATTTTGCTGTTAAGGTTTCTATAGTTGAGTCAACACATTAACCCCAGCTTGAAAGCCAGTCGATTCACGAGAGAGAAAAGAGGAGGAGGGATGGAGGGGGAATGAAGACGGGATGGAGAGGTGGAGGAGCGAAAGATTAAAGGTCTAATCTGAAGCCATCTGGAGAAATGTTTAGGCCAGGGGTTGGCTGGTACAGGTCATGTCCCTCATGTAAACTTTACACATTCTTCACTCGCTTAATGGTAAATCATATTCATACTACTGACGACTGGCTGTGTGGGTGTACATGTGTGCTTACAGTATGTGCATGTGTGTGTGTGTTTTCACACTACTGCTTTATCACATTCATGAGGTTTGGCCACGTGAGAGGGGGCCCAAAGGGTCATGCAGGGCCACAGCTTATTGTAAGACCTTAATAAAGAAAAGAGATTGTGCCATTGTGGTTGAGAATGTGTTTCTGTGCAACTGGATGGGGCGCCTTACCTGGTCTCCCTCGGGGGGGGGGGGGGGATCATTCCATGAGAATGTGTGAAATCTGAGGGAGAGGACCTGGATAAGGAGAAGGAAGGGAGAGAAAAGGGAGGGAGAGAGTGAAAAAGAGAGAACGGTCCTGAGGTGCAGTGTGTGAGAGGGTTATTGTGGTGTAATGTGGGTGGTGACTCGGAGCTGTGTGTGATGTTGAAGAGTTTGACCTCTTCTGTTAACAGGAGTAAAGGAGTATACCCCCCTGCTGTTTAACTAAGAGCCGGGGCTCTTAGGCTGCCTACCTCAGTTGTGTGTTTCTGTGTGTGTGTGACTGTGTGTGTCTGTGTTTATCTATGTGTGTGTGTGTGGTGTGAGTGTGTGTGTGTGTCTGTATGTGTTTGTGTTTGTGTGTGACTGTGTGTGTCTGTATTTATCTATGTGTGTGTGTGTGTGTGTGTGTGTGTATGTGTTTGTGTGTGACTGTTGTGTCTCTGTTTATCTGTGTGTGTGTGTGTGTGTGTGGTGTGAGTGTGTGTCTGTATGTGTTTGTGTTTGTGTGTGACTGTTTGTGTCTGTGTTTATCTATGTGTGTGTGTGTGTCTGTATGTGTTTGTGTTTGTGTGTGACTGTTGTGTCTGTGTTTATCTATGTGTGTGTGTGTGTGTGGTGTGAGTGTGTGTCTGTATGTGTTTGTGTTTGTGTGTGACTGTTTGTGTCTGTGTTTATCTATGTGTGTGTGTGTGTCTGTATGTGTTTGTGTTTGTGTGTGACTGTTTGTCTGTGTTTATCTATGTGTGTGTGTGTGTGGTGTGAGTGTGTGTCTGTATGTGTTTGTGTTTGTGTGTGACTGTTTGTGTCTGTGTTTATCTATGTGTGTGTGTGTGTGTCTGTATGTGTTTGTGTTTGTGTGTGACTGTTTGTCTGTGTTTATCTATGTGTGTGTGTGTGTGTGTGTGTGTGTGTCTGTATGTGTTTGTGTTTGTGTGTGACTGTTTGTGTCGGTGTTTATCTATGTGTGTGTGTGTGTGTGTGTGTGTCTGTGTTTATCTGTGTGTGTGTGTGTCTGTGTATTGTGTGTGTGTATTATGTGTGTGTGTGTTTGAGAGCGAGAGAGAGAGAGTGTTTATATGAGAAATAGTCTGTAGGTGGACAGCTTCACCTCACTCTAAGATGAAACAGAGAAGTAAAGAAAATGATCTAAGGGGGCTACACAACTATCTGGCCATTTCTATCCATGGTTAGAGACCAACAAAGACTCTCTCCTTCTCTCTTCCCCTCTTCTCTTTCTACCTCTCTTCTCTCTCTACCTCTCTTCTCTCTCTGCATCTCTTCTCTCTCTACCCCTCTTCTCTCTCTACCCCTCTTCTCTCTCTACCTCTCTTCTCTCTCTACCCCTCTTCTCTCTCTACCTCTCTTCTCTCTCTACATCTCTTCTCTCTCTACCCCTCTTCTCTCTCTACCCCTCTTCTCTCTCTACCCCTCTTCTCTCTCTACCCCTCTTCTCTCTCTACCCCTCTTCTCTCTCTACCTCTCTTCTCTCTCTACCCCTCTTCTCTCTCTACCTCTCTTCTCTCTCTACATCTCTTCTCTCTCTACCCCTCTTCTCTCTCTACCCCTCTTCTCTCTCTACCCCTCTTCTCTCTCTACCCCTCTTCTCTCTCTACCCCTCCTCTCTCTACCTCTCTTCTCTCTCTACCCCTCTTCTCTCTCTACCCCTCTTCTCTCTCTACCTCTCTTCTCTCTCTACATCTCTTCTCTCTCTACCCCTCTTCTCTCTCTACCCCTCCTCTCTCTACCTCTCTTCTCTCTCTACCTCTCTACCTCTCTTCTCTCTCTACATCTCTTCTCTCTCTTCCCCTCTTCTCTCTCTACATCTCTTCTCTCTCTACCCCTCTTCTCTCTCTACCCCTCTTCTCTCTCTACCCCTCTTCTCTCTCTACCTCTCTCCTTCTCTCTACCTCTCTTCTCTCTCTACCCCTCTTCTCTCTCTACCTCTCTCCTTCTCTCTACCCCTCTTCTCTCTCTACATCTCTTCTCTCTCTACCTCTCTTCTCTCTCTACATCTCTTCTCTCTCTACCCCTCTTCTCTCTCTACCCCTCTTCTCTCTCTACCTCTCTCCTTCTCTCTACCCCTCTTCTCTCTCTACATCTCTTCTCTCTCTACCTCTCTTCTCTCTCTACATCTCTTCTCTCTCTACCCCTCTTCTCTCTCTACCTCTCTCCTTCTCTCTACCCCTCTTCTCTCTCTACATCTCTTCTCTCTCTACCTCTCTTCTCTCTCTACATCTCTTCTCTCTCTACCCCTCTTCTCTCTCTACATCTCTTCTCTCTCTACCTCTCTTCTCTCTCTACATCTCTTCTCTCTCTACCTCTCTTCTCTCTCTACATCTCTTCTCTCTCTACCTCTCTTCTCTCTCTACCTCTCTTCTCTCTCTACATCTCTTCTCTCTCTACCCCTCTTCTCTCTCTACCTCTATCCTTCTCTCTACCCCTCTTCTCTCTCTACCTCTTCTCTCTCTACCTCTCTTCTCTCTCTACATCTCTTCTCTCTCTACCCCTCTTCTCTCTCTACATCTCTTCTCTCTCTACCCCTCTTCTCTCTCTACCTCTCTTCTCTCTCTACCTCTCTTCTCTCTCTTCCTCTCTTCTCTCTCTTCCTCTCTTCTCTCTCTACCTCTCTCCTTCTCTCTACCCCTCTTCTCTCTCTACCTCTCTCCTTCTCTCTACCTCTTCTCTCTCTTCCTCTATTCTCTCTGTACCTCTCTTCTCTCTCTACCCCTCTTCTCTCTCTTCCTCTCTTCTCTCTCTACCTCTCTTCTCTCTCTACCTCTCTTCTCTCTCTACCTCTCTTCTCTCTCTACCTCTCTCCTTCTCTCTACCCCTCTTCTCTCTCTACCTCTCTTCTCTCTCTTCCCCTCTTCTCTCTCTACCCCTCTTCTCTCTCTACCTCTCTTCTCTCTCTACCTCTCTTCTCTCTCTACCTCTTCTCTCTCTACCCCTCTTCTCTCTCTACCTCTCTTCTCTCTCTACCTCTCTTCTCTCTCTTCCTCTCTTCTCTCTCTTCCCCTCTTCTCTCTCTACCTCTCTTCTCTCTCTTCCTCTCTTCTCTCTCTACCTCTCTTCTCTCTCTACCTCTTCTCTCTCTACCCCTCTTCTCTCTCTACCTCTCTTCTCTCTCTACCTCTCTTCCTCTCTTCTCTCTCTACCTCTCTTCTCTCTCTTCCTCTCTTCTCTCTCTTCCCCTCTTCTCTCTCTACCTCTTCTCTCTCTACCTCTCTTCTCTCTCTTCCTCTCTTCTCTCTCTACCTCTCTTCTCTCTCTTCCCCTCTTCTCTCTCTACCTCTCTTCCCCTCTTCTCTCTCTACCTCTTCTCTCTCTACCCCTCTTCTCTCTCTACCCCTCTTCTCTCTCTACCTCTCTTCTCTCTCTACCTCTTCTCTCTCTACCCCTCTTCTCTCTCTACCCCTCTTCTCTCTCTACCTCTCTTCTCTCTCTACCTCTCTTCTCTCTCTTCCTCTCTTCTCTCTCTTCCTCTCTTCTCTCTCTTCCCCTCTTCTCTCTCTACCTCTCTTCCCCTCTTCTCTCTCTACCTCTCTTCTCTCTCTTCCTCTCTTCTCTCTCTACCTCTCTTCTCTCTCTACCTCTCTTCCCCTCTTCTCTCTTCTCTCTCTACCCCTCTTCTCTCTCTACCTCTCTTCTCTCTCTACCTCTCTTCTCTCTCTACCTCTTCTCTCTCTACCCCTCTTCTCTCTCTACCTCTCTCCTTCTCTCTACCCCTCTTCTCTCTCTACCTCTCTTCTCTCTCTTCCCCTCTTCTCTCTCTACCCCTCTTCTCTCTCTACCTCTCTTCTCTCTCTACCTCTCTTCTCTCTCTACCTCTCTTCCCCTCTTCTCTCTTCTCTCTCTACCCCTCTTCTCTCTCTACCCCTCTTCTCTCTCTACCTCTCTTCTCTCTCTTCCCCTCTTCTCTCTCTACCCCTCTTCTCTCTCTACCTCTCTTCTCTCTCTACCCCTCTTCTCTCTCTACCTCTCTTCTCTCTCTACCTCTCTTCTCTCTCTACCTCTTCTCTCTCTACCCCTCTTCTCTCTCTACCTCTCTCCTTCTCTCTACCCCTCTTCTCTCTCTACCTCTCTTCTCTCTCTTCCCCTCTTCTCTCTCTACCTCTCTTCTCTCTCTACCTCTCTTCTCTCTCTTCCCCTCTTCTCTCTCTACCTCTCTCCTTCTCTCTACCCCTCTTCTCTCTCTTCCCCTCTTCTCTCTCTACCTCTCTTCCCCTCTTCTCTCTCTACCTCTTCTCTCTCTACCCCTCTTCTCTCTCTACCCCTCTTCTCTCTCTACCTCTCTTCTCTCTCTACCTCTTCTCTCTCTACCCCTCTTCTCTCTCTACCCCTCTTCTCTCTCTACCTCTCTTCTCTCTCTACCTCTCTTCTCTCTCTTCCTCTCTTCTCTCTCTTCCTCTCTTCTCTCTCTTCCCCTCTTCTCTCTCTACCTCTCTTCCCCTCTTCTCTCTCTACCTCTCTTCTCTCTCTTCCTCTCTTCTCTCTCTACCTCTCTTCTCTCTCTACCTCTCTTCCCCTCTTCTCTCTTCTCTCTCTACCCCTCTTCTCTCTCTACCTCTCTTCTCTCTCTACCTCTCTTCTCTCTCTACCTCTTCTCTCTCTACCCCTCTTCTCTCTCTACCTCTCTCCTTCTCTCTACCCCTCTTCTCTCTCTACCTCTCTTCTCTCTCTTCCCCTCTTCTCTCTCTACCCCTCTTCTCTCTCTACCTCTCTTCTCTCTCTACCTCTCTTCTCTCTCTACCTCTCTTCCCCTCTTCTCTCTTCTCTCTCTACCCCTCTTCTCTCTCTACCCCTCTTCTCTCTCTACCTCTCTTCTCTCTCTTCCCCTCTTCTCTCTCTACCCCTCTTCTCTCTCTACCTCTCTTCTCTCTCTACCCCTCTTCTCTCTCTACCTCTCTTCTCTCTCTACCTCTCTTCTCTCTCTACCTCTTCTCTCTCTACCCCTCTTCTCTCTCTACCTCTCTTCTCTCTCTACCCCTCTTCTCTCTCTACCTCTCTTCTCTCTCTTCCCCTCTTCTCTCTCTACCTCTCTTCTCTCTCTACCTCTCTTCTCTCTCTTCCCCTCTTCTCTCTCTACCTCTCTCCTTCTCTCTACCCCTCTTCTCTCTCTACCTCTCTTCTCTCTCTTCCCCTCTTCTCTCTCTACCTCTCTCTCTCTCTACCTCTTCTCTCTCTACCTCTCTTCTCTCTCTACCTCTCTTCTCTCTCTACCTCTTCTCTCTCTACCCCTCTTCTCTCTCTACCTCTCTTCTCTCTCTACCTCTCTTCTCTCTCTACCTCTCTTCTCTCTCTACCTCTCTTCCCCTCTTCTCTCTCTACCTCTCTTCTCTCTCTTCCCCTCTTCTCTCTCTACCTCTCTCCTTCTCTCTACCCCTCTTCTCTCTCTACCTCTCTTCTCTCTCTTCCCCTCTTCTCTCTCTACCTCTCTTCTCTCTCTACCTCTTCTCTCTCTACCTCTCTTCTCTCTCTACCTCTCTTCTCTCTCTACCTCTTCTCTCTCTACCCCTCTTCTCTCTCTACCTCTCTTCTCTCTCTACCTCTCTTCTCTCTCTACCTCTCTTCTCTCTCTACCTCTCTTCCCCTCTTCTCTCTCTACCTCTCTTCTCTCTCTTCCCCTCTTCTCTCTCTACCTCTCTTCTCTCTCTACCTCTCTTCCTCTCTTCTCTCTCTACCTCTCTTCTCTCTCTACCTCTCTTCTCTCTCTACCTCTCTTCCCCTCTTCTCTCTCTACCTCTCTTCTCTCTCTTCCCCTCTTCTCTCTCTACCTCTCTTCTCTCTCTACCTCTCTTCCTCTCTTCTCTCTCTTCCCCTCTTCTCTCTCTACCTCTCTTCTCTCTCTACCTCTCTTCTCTCTCTACCTCTCTTCTCTCTCTACCCCTCTTCTCTCTCTTCCTCTCTTCTCTCTCTACCTCTCTCCTTCTCTCTACCCCTCTTCTCTCTCTACCCCTCTTCTCTCTCTACCCCTCTTCTCTCTCTACCTCTCTCCTTCTCTCTACCCCTCTTCTCTCTCTTCCTCTCTTCTCTCTCTACCTCTCTTCTCTCTCTACCTCTCTTCTCTCTCTTCCTCTCTTCTCTCTCTACCCCTCTTCTCTCTCTACCTCTCTCCTCTCTCTACCCCTCTTCTCTCTCTACCTCTCTTCTCTCTCCACCTCTCTTCTCCTCTTCTCTCTCTACCCCTCTTCTCTCTCTACCCCTCTTCTCTCTCTACCTCTCTTCTCTCTCTACCTCTCTTCTCTCTCTTCCTCTCTTCTCTCTCTACCTCTCTTCTCTCTCTTCTCTCTCTACCTCTCTTCTCTCTCTACCCCTCTTCTCTCTCTACCTCTCTTCTCTCTCCACCTCTCTTCTCCTCTCTCTCTCTACCCCTCTTCTCTCTCTACCCCTCTTCTCTCTCTACCTCTCTTCTCTCTCTACCTCTCTTCTCTCTCTTCTCTCTCTTCTCTCTCTACCTCTCTCCTTCTCTCTACCCCTCTTCTCTCTCTACCCCTCTTCTCTCTCTACCCCTCTTCTCTCTCTACCTCTCTCCTTCTCTCTACCCCTCTTCTCTCTCTTCCTCTCTTCTCTCTCTACCTCTCTCCTTCTCTCTACCCCTCTTCTCTCTCTTCCTCTCTTCTCTCTCTACCTCTCTTCTCTCTCTACCTCTCTTCTCTCTCTACCTCTCTTCTCTCTCTTCCTCTCTTCTCTCTCTACCTCTCTTCTCTCTCTTCCTCTCTTCTCTCTCTACCCCTCTTCTCTCTCTACCTCTCTCCTTCTCTCTACCCCTCTTCTCTCTCTACCTCTCTTCTCTCTCCACCTCTCTTCTCCTCTTCTCTCTCTACCCCTCTTCTCTCTCTACCCCTCTTCTCTCTCTACCTCTCTTCTCTCTCTACCTCTCTTCTCTCTCTTCCTCTCTTCTCTCTCTACCTCTCTTCTCTCTCTACCTCTCTCCTTCTCTCTACCTCTCTTCTCTCTCTACCTCTCTTCTCTCTCCACCTCTCTTCTCCTCTTCTCTCTCTACCCCTCTTCTCTCTCTACCTCTCTTCTCTCTCTTCCCCTCTTCTCTCTCTACCTCTCTTCCCCTCTTCTCTCTCTACCTCTCTTCTCTCTCTTCCTCTCTTCTCTCTCTACCTCTTCTCTCTCTACCCCTCTTCTCTCTCTACCTCTCTTCTCTCTCTACCTCTCTTCTCTCTCTTCCTCTCTTCTCTCTCTTCCCCTCTTCTCTCTCTACCTCTTCTCTCTCTACCTCTCTTCTCTCTCTTCCTCTCTTCTCTCTCTACCTCTCTTCTCTCTCTTCCCCTCTTCTCTCTCTACCTCTCTTCCCCTCTTCTCTCTCTACCTCTTCTCTCCTACCCCTCTTCTCTCTCTACCTCTCTTCTCTCTCTACCTCTCTTCCTCTCTTCCCCTCTCTCTCTACTCTCTTCCCCTCTTCTCTCTCTACCTCTCTTCTCTCTCTTCCTCTCTTCTCTCTCTTCCTCTCTTCTCTCTCTTCCCCTCTTCTCTCTCTACCTCTCTTCTCTCTCTACCTCTCTTCCCCTCTTCTCTCTCTACCTCTCTTCTCTCTCTTCCTCTCTTCTCTCTCTACCTCTCTCTCTCTCTACCTCTCTCCTCTCTCTCTCTCTCTCTACCCCTCTTCTCTCTCTACCTCTCTTCTCTCTCTACCTCTCTTCTCTCTCTACCTCTTCTCTCTCTACCCCTCTTCTCTCTCTACCTCTCTCCTTCTCTCTACCCCTCTTCTCTCTCTACCTCTCTTCTCTCTCTTCCCCTCTTCTCTCTCTACCCCTCTTCTCTCTCTACCTCTCTTCTCTCTCTACCTCTCTTCTCTCTCTACCTCTTCTCTCTCTACCCCTCTTCTCTCTCTACCCTCTTCTCTCTCTACCTCTCTTCTCTCTCTTCCCCTCTTCTCTCTCTACCTCTCTCTCTCTCTACCCCTCTTCTCTCTCTACCTCTCTTCTCTCTCTTCCCCTCTTCTCTCTCTACCTCTCTTCTCTCTCTACCTCTCTCTCTCTCTACCTCTCTTCTCTCTCTACCTCTCTTCTCTCTACCTCTTCTCTCTCTACCCCTCTTCTCTCTCTACCTCTCTTCTCTCTCTACCTCTCTTCTCTCTCTACCTCTCTTCTCTCTCTACCTCTCTTCCCCTCTTCTCTCTCTACCTCTCTTCTCTCTCTTCCCCTCTTCTCTCTCTACCTCTCTTCTCTCTCTACCTCTCTTCCTCTCTTCTCTCTCTTCCCCTCTTCTCTCTCTACCTCTCTTCCCCTCTTCTCTCTCTACCTCTCTTCTCTCTCTACCTCTCTTCTCTCTCTACCTCTCTTCCCCTCTTCTCTCTCTACCTCTCTTCTCTCTCTACCCCTCTTCTCTCTCTTCCTCTCTTCTCTCTCTACCTCTCTCCTTCTCTCTACCGCTCTTCTCTCTCTTCCTCTCTTCTCTCTCTACCTCTCTTCTCTCTCTACCTCTTCTCTCTCTACCCCTCTTCTCTCTCTACCTCTTCTCTCTCTACCCCTCTTCTCTCTCTACCTCTCTTCTCTCTCCTCTCTTCTCTCTCTACCTCTCTCCTTCTCTCTACCCCTCTTCTCTCTCTACCTCTCTTCTCTCTCTACCTCTCTTCCCCTCTTCTCTCTCTTCCTCTCTTCTCTCTCCACCTCTCTCCTTCTCTCTACCCCTCTTCTCTCTCTACCTCTCTTCTCTCTCTACCTCTCTTCCTCTCTTCTCTCTCTACCTCTCTTCTCTCTCTTCCTCTCTTCTCTCTCTACCTCTCTTCTCTCTCTACCCCTCTTTTCTCTCTACCTCTCTCCTTCTCTCTACCCCTCTTCTCTCTCTTCCTCTCTTCTCTCTCTACCTCTCTTCTCTCTCTACCCCTCTTCTCTCTCTTCCTCTCTTCTCTCTCTACCTCTCTTCTCTCTCTTCCTCTCTTCTCTCTCTACCTCTCTTCTCTCTCTACCCCTCTTCTCTCTCTACCTCTCTCCTTCTCTCTACCCCTCTTCTCTCTCTTCCTCTCTTCTCTCTCTACCTCTCTTCTCTCTCTACCCCTCTTCTCTCTCTACCTCTTCTCTCTCTACCCCTCTTCTCTCTCTACCTCTCTTCTCTCTACCTCTCTTCTCTCTCTACCCCTCTTCTCTCTCTACCTCTCTTCTCTCTCTACCTCTCTTCCCCTCTTCTCTCTCTTCCTCTCTTCTCTCTCCACCTCTCTTCCCCTCTTCTCTCTCTACCTCTCTTCCTCTCTTCTCTCTCCACCTCTCTTCCCCTCTTCTCTCTCTACCTCTCTACCTCTCTTCTCTCTCTTCCTCTCTTCTCTCTCTACCTCTTCTCTCTCTTCCTCTCTCCTTCTCTCTACCCCTCTTCTCTCTCTACCTCTCTTCTCTCTCTACCCCTCTTCTCTCTCTACCTCTCTTCTCTCTCTACCCCTCTTCTCTCTCTACCTCTCTTCTCTCTCTTCCTCTCTTCTCTCTCTACCTCTTCTCTCTCTTCCTCTCTCCTTCTCTCTACCCCTCTTCTCTCTCTACCTCTCTTCTCTCTCTACCCCTCTTCTCTCTCTACCCCTCTTCTCTCTCTACCTCTCTTCTCTCTCTACCCCTCTTCTCTCTCTACCCCTCTTCTCTCTCTACCTCTCTTCTCTCTCTACCCCTCTTCTCTCTCTACCTCTCTTCTCTCTCTACCTCTCTTCTCTCTCTTCCTCTCTTCTCTCTCTACCTCTTCTCTCTCTTCCTCTCTCCTTCTCTCTACCTCTCTTCTCTCTCTACCTCTCTTCTCTCTCTACCTCTCTTCTCTCTCTTCCTCTCTTCTCTCTCTACCTCTTCTCTCTCTTCCTCTCTCCTTCTCTCTCTACCTCTCTTCTCTCTCTACCTCTCTTCTCTCTCTACCCCTCTTCTCTCTCTTCATCTCTTCTCTCTCTACCTCTCTTCTCTCTCTACCTCTTCTCTCTCTACCTCTCTTCTCTCTCTACCCCTCTTCTCTCTCTACCTCTCTTCTCTCTCTACCTCTCTTCTCTCTCTACCTCTCTTCTCTCTCTTCTCTCTCTTCCTCTCTCCCTCTCTCTACCTCTCTTCTCTCTCTTCTCTCTCTTCCTCTCTTCTCTCTCTACCCCTCTTCTCTCTCTTCCTCTCTTCTCTCTCTACCTCTCTTCTCTCTCTACCCCTCTTCTCTCTCTTCCTCTATTCTCTCTCTTCCCCTCTTCTCTCTCTACCTCTTCTCTCTCTACCTCTCTTCTCTCTCTACCTCTCTTCTCTCTCTTCCTCTCTTCTCTCTCTTCTCCTTCTCTCTACCCCTCTTCTCTCTCTTCCTCTCTTCTCTCTCTACCTCTCTTCTCTCTCTACCCCTCTTCTCTCTCTTCCTCTATTCTCTCTCTTCCTCTCTTCTCTCTCTACCTCTCTCCTTCTCTCTACCCCTCTTCTCTCTCTTCCTCTCTTCTCTCTCTACCTCTCTTCTCTCTCTACCCCTCTTCTCTCTCTTCCTCTATTCTCTCTCTTCCTCTCTTCTCTCTCTACCCCTCTTCTCTCTCTTCCTCTCTTCTCTCTCTACCTCTCTTCTCTCTCTACCTCTCTTCCCCTCTTCTCTCTCTTCCTCTCTACCTCTCTTCTCTCTCTACCTCTCTTCTCTCTCTACCTCTCTTCCTCTCTTCTCTCTCCACCTCTCTTCCCCTCTTCTCTCTCTACCTCTCTACCTCTCTTCTCTCTCTTCCTCTCTTCTCTCTCTACCTCTTCTCTCTCTACCTCTCTCCTTCTCTCTACCTCTCTTCTCTCTCTACCTCTCTTCTCTATCTTCCTCTCTCCTTCTCTCTACCCCTCTTCTCTCTCTACCTCTCTCCTTCTCTCTACCTCTCTTCTCTCTCTACCCCTCTTCTCTCTCTTCCTCTATTCTCTCTCTTCCCCTCTTCTCTCTCTACCCCTCTTCTCTCTCTTCCTCTATTCTCTCTCTTCCCCTCTTCTCTCTCTACCTCTCTTCTCTATCTTCCTCTCTCCTTCTCTCTACCCCTCTTCTCTCTCTACCTCTCTCCTTCTCTCTACCTCTCTCCTTCTCTCTACCTCTCTTCTCTATCTTCCTCTCTTCTCTCTCTTCCTCTCTCCTTCTCTCTACCCCTCTTCTCTCTCTTCCTCTCTTCTCTCTCTACCCCTCTTCTCTCTCTTCCTCTATTCTCTCTCTTCCTCTCTTCTCTCTCTACCCCTCTTCTCTCTCTTCCTCTCTTCTCTCTCTACCTCTCTTCTCTCTCTACCCCTCTTCTCTCTCTTCCTCTCTTCTCTCTCTACCTCTCTTCTCTCTCTACCCCTCTTCTCTCTCTTCCTCTCTTCTCTCTCTACCCCTCTTCTCTCTCTACCTCTCTCCTTCTCTCTACCCCTCTTCTCTCTCTTCCTCTCTTCTCTCTCTACCTCTCTTCTCTCTCTACCCCTCTTCTCTCTCTTCCTCTATTCTCTCTCTTCCTCTCTTCTCTCTCTACCCCTCTTCTCTCTCTTCCTCTCTTCTCTCTCTTCCTCTCTTCTCTCTCTACCCCTCTTCTCTCTCTACCTCTCTCCTTCTCTCTACCCCTCTTCTCTCTCTTCCTCTATTCTCTCTCTTCCTCTCTTCTCTCTCTACCCCTCTTCTCTCTCTTCCTCTCTTCTCTCTCTTCCTCTCTTCTCTCTCTACCTCTCTCCTTCTCTCTACCCCTCTTCTCTCTCTACCTCTCTTCTCTCTCCACCTCTCTTCTCCTCTTCTCTCTCTACCCCTCTTCTCTCTCTACCCCTCTTCTCTCTCTACCTCTCTTCTCTCTCTACCTCTCTTCTCTCTCTTCCTCTCTTCTCTCTCTACCTCTCTTCTCTCTCTACCTCTCTCCTTCTCTCTACCCCTCTTCTCTCTCTACCTCTCTTCTCTCTCCACCTCTCTTCTCCTCTTCTCTCTCTACCCCTCTTCTCTCTCTACCTCTCTTCTCTCTCTACCTCTCTTCTCTCTCTACCTCTCTCCTTCTCTCTACCCCTCTTCTCTCTCTACCTCTCTTCTCTCTCCACCTCTCTTCTCCTCTTCTCTCTCTACCCCTCTTCTCTCTCTACCTCTCTTCTCTCTCCACCTCTCTTCTCCTCTTCTCTCTCTACCCCTCTTCTCTCTCTACCTCTCTTCTCTCCTACCCTCTTTCTCTCTCTACCTCTCTTCTCTCTCTTCCCCTCTTCTCTCTCTACCTCTCTTCTCTCTCTTCCTCTCTTCTCTCTCTTCCCCTCTTCTCTCTCTACCTCTCTTCTCTCTCTACCTCTCTTCCCCTCTTCTCTCTCTACCTCTCTTCTCTCTCTTCCTCTCTTCTCTCTCCACCTCTCTTCCCCTCTTCTCTCTCTACCTCTCTTCCTCTCTTCTCTCTCTACCTCTCTTCTCTCTCTTCCTCTCTTCTCTCTACCTCTCTACCTCTCTTCTCTCTCTACCTCTCTTCCTCTCTTCTCTCTCTACCTCTCTTCTCTCTCTTCCTCTCTTCTCTCTACCTCTCTACCTCTCTTCTCTCTCTACCTCTCTTCCCTCTTCTCTCTCTACCTCTCTTCTCTCTCTTCCTCTCTTCTCTCTACCTCTCTACCTCTCTCTCTCTCTACCTCTCTTCTCTCTCTTCCTCTCTTCTCTCTCTACCTCTCTCCTCTCTCTACCCCTCTCTCCCTCTACCTCTCTACCTCTCTTCTCTCTCTACCTCTCTTCTCTCTCTTCCTCTCTTCTCTCTCTTCCTCTCTTCTCTCTCTACCTCTCTTCTCTCTCTTCCTCTCTTCTCTCTCTTCCTCTCTTCTCTCTCTTCCTCTCTTCTCTCTCTACCTCTCTCCTTCTCTCTACCCCTCTTCTCTCTCTACCTCTCTACCTCTCTCTCTCTCTACCTCTCTTCTCTCTCTTCCTCTCTTCTCTCTCTACCTCTCTTCTCTCTCTTCCTCTCTTCTCTCTCTTCCTCTCTTCTCTCTCTACCTCTCTCCTTCTCTCTACCCCTCTTCTCTCTCTACCTCTCTACCTCTCTTCTCTCTCTACCTCTCTTCTCTCTCTTCCTCTCTTCTCTCTCTACCCCTCTTCTCTCTCTACATCTCTTCTCTCTCTACCCTCTCTTCTCTCTCTACCTCTCTTCTCTCTCTACCTCTCTACCCCTCTTCTCTCTCTACCTCTCTTCTCTCTCTTCCTCTCTTCTCTCTCTACCTCTCTTCTCTCTCTACCTCTACCCCTCTTCTCTCTCTACCTCTCTCCTCTCTCTACCTCTCTCCTTCTCTCTACCCCTCTTCTCTCTCTACCTCTCTCCTTCTCTCTACCTCTCTTCTCTCTCTACCCCTCTTCTCTCTCTTCCTCTATTCTCTCTCTTCCCCTCTTCTCTCTCTACCTCTTCTCTCTCTACCTCTCTTCTCTCTCTACCTCTCTCCTTCTCTCTACCCCTCTTCTCTCTCTACCTCTCTCCTTCTCTCTACCTCTCTTCTCTCTCTACCCCTCTTCTCTCTCTTCCTCTATTCTCTCTCTTCCCCTCTTCTCTCTCTACCTCTTCTCTCTCTACCTCTCTTCTCTCTCTTCTCTCTCTCCTCTCTTCTCTCTCTACCTCTCTCTCTCTCTACCCCTCTTCTCTCTCTTCCTCTTCTCTCTCTTCCTCTCTTCTCTCTCTACCCTCTTCTCTCTCTCCTCTCTTCTCTCTCTACCTCTCTTCTCTCTCTACCCTCTTCTCTCTCTTCCTCTCTTCTCTCTCTACCTCTCTCTCTCTCTACCTCTCTTCTCTCTCTACCTCTCTTCTCTCTCTACCTCTCTCTCTCTCTCTCTCTCTACCTCTCTTCTCTCTCTACCCCTCTTCTCTCTCTACCTCTCTCCTCTCTCTACCTCTCTTCTCTCTCTACCTCTCTTCTCTCTCTACCTCTCTTCTCTCTCTACCTCTCTTCTCTCTCTACCCCTCTTCTCTCTCTTCCTCTCTTCTCTCTCTACCTCTCTTCTCTCTCTTCCTCTCTTCTCTCTCTACCTCTCTTCTCTCTCTACCCCTCTTCTCTCTCTACCTCTCTTCTCTCTCTACCCCTCTTCTCTCTCTTCCTCTCTTCTCTCTCTTCCTCTCTTCTCTCTCTACCCCTCTTCTCTCTCTTCCTCTCTTCTCTCTCTACCCCTCTTCTCTCTCTACCTCTCTTCTCTCTCTACCTCTCTTCTCTCTCTACCTCTCTTCTCTCTCTACCCCTCTTCTCTCTCTACCTCTCTCCTTCTCTCTACCTCTCTTCTCTCTCTACCTCTCTTCTCTCTCCACCTCTCTTCTCCTCTTCTCTCTCTACCCCTCTTCTCTCTCTACCCCTCTTCTCTCTCTACCTCTCTTCTCTCTCTACCTCTCTTCTCTCTCTTCCTCTCTTCTCTCTCTACCTCTCTTCTCTCTCTACCTCTCTCCTTCTCTCTACCCCTCTTCTCTCTCTACCTCTCTTCTCTCTCCACCTCTCTTCTCCTCTTCTCTCTCTACCTCTCTTCTCTCTCCACCTCTCTTCTCCTCTTCTCTCTCTACCCCTCTTCTCTCTCTACCTCTCTTCTCTCTCTACCTCTCTTCTCTCTCTACCTCTCTCCTCTCTCTACCCCTCTTCTCTCTCTACCTCTCTTCTCTCTCCACCTCTCTTCTCCTCTTCTCTCTCTACCCCTCTTCTCTCTCTACCTCTCTTCTCTCTCTTCCCCTCTTCTCTCTCTACCTCTCTTCTCTCTCTTCCTCTCTTCTCTCTCTTCCCCTCTTCTCTCTCTACCTCTCTTCTCTCTCTACCTCTCTTCCCCTCTTCTCTCTCTACCTCTCTTCTCTCTCTTCCTCTCTTCTCTCTCCACCTCTCTTCCCCTCTTCTCTCTCTACCTCTCTTCCTCTCTTCTCTCTCTACCTCTCTTCTCTCTCTTCCTCTCTTCTCTCTACCTCTCTACCTCTCTTCTCTTTCTACCTCTCTTCTCTCTCTACCTCTCTTCTCTCTCTTCCTCTCTTCTCTCTCTACCCCTCTTCTCTCTCTACCTCTCTACCTCTCTTCTCTCTCTACCTCTCTTCTCTCTCTTCCTCTCTTCTCTCTCTTCCCCTCTTCTCTCTCTACCTCTCTTCTCTCTCTTCCTCTCTTCTCTCTCTTCCCCTCTTCTCTCTCTACCTCTCTTCTCTCTCTACCTCTCTTCCCCTCTTCTCTCTCTACCTCTCTTCTCTCTCTTCCTCTCTTCTCTCTCCACCTCTCTTCCCCTCTTCTCTCTACCTCTCTTCCTCTCTTCTCTCTCTACCTCTCTTCTCTCTCTTCCTCTCTTCTCTCTACCTCTCTACCTCTCTTCTCTTTCTACCTCTCTTCTCTCTCTACCTCTCTTCTCTCTCTTCCTCTCTTCTCTCTCTACCTCTCTTCTCTCTCTACCTCTCTTCTCTCTCTTCCTCTCTTCTCTCTCTTCCTCTCTTCTCTCTCTACCTCTTCTCTCTCTACCTCTCTTCTCTCTCTACCTCTCTTCTCTCTCTTCCTCTCTTCTCTCTCTACCTCTCTCCTTCTCTCTACCTCTCTCCTTCTCTCTACCTCTCTTCTCTATCTTCCTCTCTTCTCTCTCTTCCTCTCTCCTTCTCTCTACCCCTCTTCTCTCTCTTCCTCTCTTCTCTCTCTACCCCTCTTCTCTCTCTTCCTCTATTCTCTCTCTTCCTCTCTTCTCTCTCTACCCCTCTTCTCTCTCTTCCTCTCTTCTCTCTCTTCCTCTCTTCTCTCTCTACCTCTCTTCTCTCTCTACCCCTCTTCTCTCTCTTCCTCTCTTCTCTCTCTACCTCTCTTCTCTCTCTACCCCTCTTCTCTCTCTTCCTCTCTCTCTCTCTACCCCTCTTCTCTCTCTACCTCTCTCCTTCTCTCTACCCCTCTTCTCTCTCTTCCTCTCTTCTCTCTCTACCTCTCTTCTCTCTCTACCCCTCTTCTCTCTCTTCCTCTATTCTCTCTCTTCCTCTCTTCTCTCTCTACCCCTCTTCTCTCTCTTCCTCTCTTCTCTCTCTTCCTCTCTTCCTCTCTACCCCTCTTCTCTCTCTACCTCTCTCCTTCTCTCTACCCCTCTTCTCTCTCTTCCTCTATTCTCTCTCTTCCTCTCTTCTCTCTCTACCCCTCTTCTCTCTCTTCCTCTCTTCTCTCTCTTCCTCTCTTCTCTCTCTACCTCTCTCCTTCTCTCTACCCCTCTTCTCTCTCTACCTCTCTTCTCTCTCCACCTCTCTTCTCCTCTTCTCTCTCTACCCCCTCTTCTCTCTCTACCCCTCTTCTCTCTCTACCTCTCTCTCTCTCTACCTCTCTTCTCTCTCTTCCTCTCTTCTCTCTCTACCTCTCTTCTCTCTCTACCTCTCTCCTTCTCTCTACCCCTCTTCTCTCTCTACCTCTCTTCTCTCTCCACCTCTCTTCTCCTCTTCTCTCTCTACCCCTCTTCTCTCTCTACCTCTCTTCTCTCTCTACCTCTCTTCTCTCTCTACCTCTCTCCTTCTCTCTACCCCTCTTCTCTCTCTACCTCTCTTCTCTCTCCACCTCTCTTCTCCTCTTCTCTCTCTACCCCTCTTCTCTCTCTACCTCTCTTCTCTCTCCACCTCTCTTCTCCTCTTCTCTCTCTACCCCTCTTCTCTCTCTACCTCTCTTCTCTCTCTACCTCTTTTCTCTCTCTACCTCTCTTCTCTCTCTTCCCCTCTTCTCTCTCTACCTCTCTTCTCTCTCTTCCTCTCTTCTCTCTCTTCCCCTCTTCTCTCTCTACCTCTCTTCTCTCTCTACCTCTCTTCCCTCTTCTCTCTCTACCTCTCTTCTCTCTCTTCTCTCTTCTCTCTCCACCTCTCTTCCCCTCTTCTCTCTCTACCTCTCTTCCCTCTCTTCTCTCTCTACCTCTCTTCTCTCTCTTCCTCTCTCTCTCTACCTCTACCTCTCTCTCTCTCTACCTCTCTTCCTCTCTTCTCTCTCTACTCTCTCTCTCTCTTCCTCTCTTCTCTCTACCTCTCTACCTCTCTTCTCTCTCTACCTCTCTTCCTCTCTTCTCTCTCTACCTCTCTTCTCTCTCTTCCTCTCTTCTCTCTACCTCTCTACCTCTCTTCTCTCTCTACCTCTCTTCTCTCTCTTCCTCTCTTCTCTCTCTACCTCTCTCCTTCTCTCTACCCCTCTTCTCTCTCTACCTCTCTACCTCTCTTCTCTCTCTACCTCTCTTCTCTCTCTTCCTCTCTTCTCTCTCTCTCCTCTCTTCTCTCTCTACCTCTCTTCTCTCTCTTCCTCTCTTCTCTCTCTTCCTCTCTTCTCTCTCTTCCTCTCTTCTCTCTCTACCTCTCTCCTTCTCTCTACCCCTCTTCTCTCTCTACCTCTCTACCTCTCTTCTCTCTCTACCTCTCTTCTCTCTCTTCCTCTCTTCTCTCTCTACCTCTCTTCTCTCTCTTCCTCTCTTCTCTCTCTTCCTCTCTTCTCTCTCTACCTCTCTCCTTCTCTCTACCCCTCTTCTCTCTCTACCTCTCTACCTCTCTTCTCTCTCTACCTCTCTTCTCTCTCTTCCTCTCTTCTCTCTCTACCCCTCTTCTCTCTCTACATCTCTTCTCTCTCTACCTCTCTTCTCTCTCTACCTCTCTTCTCTCTCTACCTCTCTACCCCTCTTCTCTCTCTACCTCTCTTCTCTCTCTTCCTCTCTTCTCTCTCTACCTCTCTTCTCTCTCTACCTCTCTACCCCTCTTCTCTCTCTACCTCTCTCCTTCTCTCTACCTCTCTCCTTCTCTCTACCCCTCTTCTCTCTCTACCTCTCTCCTTCTCTCTACCTCTCTTCTCTCTCTACCCCTCTTCTCTCTCTTCCTCTATTCTCTCTCTTCCCCTCTTCTCTCTCTACCTCTCTTCTCTCTCTACCTCTCTTCTCTCTCTACCTCTCTCTCTCTCTACCCCTCTTCTCTCTCTACCTCTCTCCTTCTCTCTACCTCTCTTCTCTCTCTACCCCTCTTCTCTCTCTTCCTCTATTCTCTCTCTTCCCCTCTTCTCTCTCTACCTCTTCTCTCTCTACCTCTCTTCTCTCTCTTCTCTCTCTTCCTCTCTTCTCTCTCTACCTCTCTTCTCTCTCTACCCCTCTTCTCTCTCTTCCTCTATTCTCTCTCTTCCTCTCTTCTCTCTCTACCCCTCTTCTCTCTCTTCCTCTCTTCTCTCTCTACCTCTCTTCTCTCTCTACCCCTCTTCTCTCTCTTCCTCTCTTCTCTCTCTACCTCTCTTCTCTCTCTACCTCTCTTCTCTCTCTACCTCTCTTCTCTCTCTACCTCTCTTCTCTCTCTACCCCTCTTCTCTCTCTACCTCTCTCCTTCTCTCTACCCCTCTTCTCTCTCTTCCTCTCTCCTTCTCTCTACCTCTCTTCTCTCTCTACTCTCTCTCTCTACCTCTCTTCTCTCTACCTCTCTTCTCTCTCTACCCCTCTTCTCTCTCTTCCTCTCTTCTCTCTCTACCTCTCTTCTCTCTCTTCCTCTCTTCTCTCTCTACCTCTCTTCTCTCTCTACCCCTCTTCTCTCTCTTCCTCTCTTCTCTCTCTACCCCTCTTCTCTCTCTTCCTCTCTTCTCTCTCTTCCTCTCTTCTCTCTCTACCCCTCTTCTCTCTCTTCCTCTCTTCCTTCTCTCTCTCTCCTCTCTTCTCTCTCTACCTCCTCTTCTCTCTCTACCTCTCTTCTCTCTCTACCTCTCTTCTCTCTCTACCTCTCTTCTCTCTCTACCTCTCTCCTTCTCTCTACCTCTCTTCTCTCTCTACCTCTCTTCTCTCTCCAC